>NC_044987.1:122089827-122244993 GCF_008728515.1 Papio anubis
CTGTGGGGAGTGGGACAGGGCTGTGGGGAGTGGGACAGGGCTGTGGGGAGTGGGGCAGGGCTGTGGGGAGTGGGACAGGACTGAGGGGAGTGGGACAGGGCTGAGGGGAGTGGGACAGGGCTGTGGGGAGTGGAACAGGGCTGTGGGGAGTGGGACAGGACTGTGGGGAGTGTGACAGGGCTGTGGGGAGTGGGACAGGACTGAGGAGAGTGGACAGGGCTGTGGGGAGTGGGACAGGGCTGTGGGGAGTGGGACAGGACTGAGGGGAGTGGGACAGGGCTGTGGGGAGTGGGACAGGGCTGTGGGGAGTGGGTCAGGGCTGTGGGGAGTGGGACAGGACTGAGGGGAGTGGGACAGGACTATGGGGAGTGTGTTTATCGGTATCCATGAGACATTCACAGGCTGACATTCAGTTTCTAAGCCGGGTAGGGTCTCCTGCCTGACACATGTCTTGGTGGTCATCCAAGCCCCCGAAGGCACTGTTCTGTCCTCATCGTCCCTCTGCGCCCATGGCGACCCGCACCGCTCACCCCGTCCATCTTAACGCCCTCTCTCCTCTCAGCTGCTGCCCCTACCCTCCCAGTTGTCCCCTGTGCAGACTTTGAAGCCTCTCCTCATCCATCAGCTCTGAGGCTCGTAGAGGCCTTCTCTCTTCTCCTTCTCCCCCTCCTCCTCTTCCTCCCCTCTCCTCCTCCCCCTCCTCTCCCTTTTCCTCCTCTCCTTCCACTCTCTCCCGATCTCCCTCTCTCCCACTCTTTACACAACATCTGTGTACCAGAAATTTTAAATATGACCCTGCAGTCCCTAACTGTGCCTAAATGGCACAGTCTCATCATGGGCCGTGTCCTGCACACCTCCTGGCCGTGTCACGGGCATCTGATCTTGGCACACGTCTGATGCAACTTCTGCTTCGACCCATCGCCTTTGCCTTCTGATCGCTGCCCCATTGTGAGAAGCCACGAGTCACATCAGAGACTTGCTTTTCCTCAGCAGCATCTCCTGCCCGTGACGGGCCCTGTTCCTTTCCCCTCGGAGACGTACCTCGGATCCATCCCGGCCTCTCAGTCAGGGCTGACTTCCCCACCCCAGTGTTTGCTACCATGATTGTGACCTGTTCTAAGCTGTGTTTCTGCAGCTTGGCCGGTCGCCTGCGTTCTTTCCTCCCCAAGACAACCCCTCATCACACAGCAGAGACAGTGGTCACTGAGAACACGGTCCGCCTCCCATCTCTCCCTTTCATGGGCACCTCAGGGGCCTCCTGCTGCGCTCCAAACTAAAGCCAGAGACCCTGTCGAACCTGGGATCGGTTGGTAGAAGATGGGTTCCCTGTGGGACCCAGGAGGGGGACGGCCCCCTCGGCCTCACGGCTTCCCAGAGAGAGCGAAAGTGTCCTTCCAGTCTCTCCACATTTCATCATTAAACAAAGTTAGTTAATTCCTTGCTTGTGGATCTGAACCTACTTTGTCTAATTGCTTCTGGTTATTCCATCCTTCAGCCACCGTGCCACGAGAACGTTACATGGGACTGCCAGGTTTTGTGGGTGTTGTTTTGGTCCTGGCTGCCAGTCCACCCGTGAACAGTGTCTTCATCTGAAGGGAAGGGGCTGCTGCAGCCACACCACAGGCCCCCGCCCCGCAGACAACGCCGCTTCCTTTTCCTGACTACACTCGACTGGAACGCATCAAACACCAGACACCCGCTCTCCGTTTGTGAAGTGTTCAGCTCTTCTTTCTTTTCTATTTCTTTAACTTATGTTTTTGGTGTGTTGTTGGTGGTGGTGGTGGTGTTGTTTTGAGACGGAGTCTCGCTCTGTCACCCAGGCTGGAGTGCAGTGGCGCGATCTCGGCTCACTGCAACCTCTGCCTCCCGGGTTCACACCATCCTCCTGCCTCAGCCTCCCGAGTCGCTGGGATTATGGGTGCCCGCCACCACGCCCGGCTAATTTTTTGTATTTTTAGTAGAGACGGGGTTTCACTGTGTTAGCCAGGATGGTCTCAATCTCCTGACCTTGTGATCCGCCCACCTCGGCCTCCCAAAGTGCTGGGATTACAGGCGTGAGCCACCGCGCCCAGCCTAATTTATGTTTTTATCTTTACCAACTTCTTTCTTTAAAAAAAGTATGGTTAGAAATTTTGGTTTTCATTTTTCTAGACATGATTTTTACCTAAAAGAAAGGCCCACCATAGGCATGCATCCTTTTCAATGTTCTTTATTTTATCTTCTTCAATGGATTACTTCCTTTAATTATAAAAGGAATACCCGACCATTCTTACTGGGTAAACAATAGAGGGGTACAAAAATTAAAAGCGAAAAACTTCCCCCAACCCCTTCTCGTCCCCATCCTTCCACTGTCAGCGTGAACATATCTCAGTGTCTGTTTCACCCACTGTCTGTGCTTGGGCTCATAGATATGCAGATTTCTTTCTTATTTCTTTTTCTTTTTCTTTTTTTTTTTTTTGAAACGGAGTCCCGCTCTGTCACCCAGGCTGGAGTGCAGTGGCGCGATCTTGGCTCGGTGAAACCTCTGCCTCCTGGGTTCAAGCGATTCTCCTACCTCAGCCTCCCAAGTAGCTGGGAGTACAGGCGCCCGCCACAAACGCCTGGCTAATTTTTGTGTTTTTAATAGAGATGGGATTTCACCATGTTGGCCAGGCTGGTCTCAAACTCCTGACCCCGTGATCTGCCCACCTCGGCCTCCCAAAGTGCTGGGATTACAGGCGTGAGCCACCGTGCCTGGCCAATTTCTTTCTTATTTCTAACATGGGACGGTTGTAACATCAATATATATATGTACCTCATTTTTTCCATCAGCTTCCACAGTCATGTTGGATTGTCATGAACTGGGTGGTCACCTGTTGATGGAGATCTCAGCATTTCACGTCTTGGGTTTGACATCGTTCTGTTGCTTCCGTGACACTGAAGGCAGCACCAGCATCCTTGTTCATACACCTTGTGGTGACAGGACACAATTCAGAGTAAGGCCCAAAACGAGACGGAAGAGCCACAGGCGTTTACATTCTGAACTTAAAAGATGAAGACAAAATCCTTGTAGGACTATGGACTGGGTGCCATGACTCATGCCTGGAATCCCAGCACTTCAGGAGGCCGAGGCGGGTGGATCACGAGGTGAGGAGTTCGAGACCAGCCTGGCCAACATGATGAAATCTGGTCTCTACTAAAAATACAAAAATTTAGCCAGGCGTGGTGGCAGGCACCTATAATCCCAGCTACTTTGGAGGCTGAGACAGGAGAATTGTTTGAACCCAAGAGATGGAGGCTGCAGAGAGCCGAGATGGCACCACGGCACTCTAGCCTGGGCAACACAGTGAGACTCCGTCTCAAAAAAAGAAAAGAAATATGGGCAAATAATACACACAGGAGATTTATATCTTAAAGGAAATACTGATGACTGACGTGCATGCAACTTCCTTCCATCCATCCACTCATCAGGGGCAAGGGGAAGCTGAGGGAGCAGAAGAAGCGAGGGAGCAGGAAAAGGCAGGAACAGGGCTAGCGAGGGGAGCAGGGAAGGCGAGGAGGGCAGAGGGAAGAAGCGAGGGGGCAAGGGGAAGGTGAGGGGCAGGGAAGGGCGCCACCAGTCACAGCTGCTAGGGTGACCCACTCACTCCTGGAGACTGCTTTTTTAAAATGATGTTTAGCACTGAAAGCCCTGAACCCTGAAAATCTCTCATACCTGGGCAGACCAGACCACTCAAATGGCTGGGGAACATTCAAACCTTTCTGTTTATTTTGTTTTGTTTGAGATGGAGCCACATGGCATCTGTCCCGCAGGCTGGAGTGCAGTGGTGCAGTCTCTCGGCTCACTGCAACCTCGCAGGTGGGAACCCTCCTGCCTCAGCCTCCCAAAGCTGGGAGTACAGGCATGGCCACCATGCCAGCTAATTTTTTTTTTGTATCTTTAGTAGAAACGGGTGTTTCACCCTTCTCAGCCAGCCAGAGCTGGTCACTTGAACTCCCTGACCTCAGTGATTTGCCTGCCTCAGCCTCTCAAAGTGCTGGGATCCAGTGTGAGCCCCTATTGCCCAGCCCCTATTCAGAAACCTTTCTCAAGGCATTTGTCAGCCAGGAGGCCCAGACCCCCAGCAGCACACACCTCACCAGCAGGACACCCCACTCAGGCAGGCTGCAACTAACTTTCTTTCTTTCTCTCTTTCTCTCTTTCTTTCTTTCTTTCTTTCTTTCTTTCTTTCTTTCTTTCTTTCTTTCTTTCTCTTTCTTCCTTCCTTCTTTCCTTTTTCTTCTTTCTTTCTTTCTTTCCTGCTCTCTCTCTCTCTCTCTCTCCTTTCTTTTGGAGTCTCACTCTGTGGCCCAGGCTGGGCGCGGTGGTGCTATCTCATCTCACTGCACCCTCCCTCCTCCCAGATTCAAGTGATTCTCCTGCCTCAGCCTCCCAAGTAGCTGGGATTACAGGCACCCGCCACCACAGCCAGATAATTTTCTATTTTTGGTAGAGATAGTGTTTCACCATGTTGGCCAGGCAGGTCTTGAACTCTTGACCTCAGGTGATCCACCCACTTCGTCCTCTCAAAGTGCTGAGATTCCAGACATGAGCCACCACGCCCGGCCAGGCTGCAATGTCCCCACGTGGCTTGTGTTATTCTGTGGTCCTCCAGCCGTGGCTAGAACCAGAATGAATGATGGGGGTGACGCGGACCCCGTTAGTTCTCATTTGAGTGACGGTGGTTTGGACCCCGTATGTTAACGTCATGTTCACCACTGGCTCCTGAGAAACACGATTCCTCACGTTTGAGCAGTTTCCTCCCATCTCTGGCTTTGGGTTTTGCCATGAGTGGCTTTTGGGTTTTATCAAGGGCATCTTGGGCACCTGTAGAGAAGGTTTGCTATTTTATTTGGTCTTCTGGCAGCGGATCATCTTTCCTGCTAGCACCCTTGTTTCTTTGGGGGGAAAACACTTCATGTGTTTAGTTTTTGTAGCATATGTACTTTCCTTCCACCACTAACGGCGAAGAAGCATGGTCCCCCGGCCCCCAGCAGTGGAAGGCAGGTGAGCACAGCAGCCCCCGGCCCCCAGCAGCGGAAGGCAGGTGAGCACAGCAACCAGCCCCACTTAGCGGCCAGCCCTGCTTGGCGTCTCGGACGTGCAGGAGACCAGGACCCTGAACAAGACTGCTGCCAGGGCAGCATCTGAGTGGGCGTCACGCATGCTCCTGGCCTTCCCCAGACAGCAGTGGTCTTTTACTGGTATAACTGTGCCTGAATCATCCAGGGCCTGGGGACGCTGACCCATGGCAGGGAAGGACACCGCAGCCCCCTCCCAGTCAGAGTGGAAGTGTGTGGAGAGCAGATGACTGCCTGGATCTCAACGCAAACCGCTCAGGGCAGACCTTGCATGGATTCTACAGCTGGCCTGCAGCTGTCCCCTTGGGCACTGGACAAAGTGTCTGCACAAATGTCCTCGGTGACCGCAAACCTCTGTGTTGGCTGCATGGACCCACAGCGAGAAGCAGCGAGGGGTCTGTCCTGACAGGCACGTGAAAAGTGGCACCTCTCCCTGACTCCCAGAAACCACCCTATGCCAAGGACTGGGGGTCCAGAGGCTTCCGTCCCACCCACTGCAGCCCCCCTGGTCTAACAGCACAGATCGCCCACGCCTGGGTGTAGGAATGACAATAGTGTAGTTGGATCGGGACTCCAGCAGCCACCGCTCTGAGGCAGTCAGCTTATTGGAGCAAATCACTGCGGTGTCTGGCATCTGCCAGGAGGCTGAGATCTGGACCGTGTTCATCTCTATCCAAACAGACAGAAGGTTAGAATGAGGTTGTCTTTACTGCACATCCCTGATGTTCGGGAGCCTGCGTGGGGGAGCCGTCACCTCCTGGCGCTGCCTCTAGGCTGCACCATCTTTCAGGGCGCCCTGCTGGTCCAGCATGCAGGAGCCCTCACACCCATCAACCCTGGAAAGAGATACAGCAGGCAGCTGGGAATAGAGCCGGTGGCATCCCAAAGGGTACTGCCCAGGCATGTCCTGGCACTCCTCTACCCAGATGCTCACGCCACTCAGAGAGGGCACCATGACTGGCTGTCCTGCTCAAGGAAGGATGTGCCCCAGCGGCACCTCATTCTGTGGTTGGAACGCATTTCCTTGGGGACCCAAGGGGCTGTCAGCCCTCGGGGAGGCCCAGGTGAAGAAAGCTCTCTCGTGGGCCCGGCCCGAAGTGCCCGCGCTGCCCCCGGAGGCTCCCTGTGCTCCAGGTGGCCCAGCAGGCTCATGGTCCACAGGGAGCTTCAGGAAGTCCCAGGAGACGAGCTTGCAGGGTCCAGGGCCTTGGAGCACAGCCAGGCCTTCTCCATCCACGAGGAACGCTTCTTCCATTGACTATAAACAATCTCTGCTTTCTCCTAAATTTCTGTGGGAAAATAAATGCTTGAGTACGTGACACCAAGTGGCATGAGGCTCGGCCCCACAGGGCGCACCAGACCCGAAGGGCCGCAGGTTCCAGGGGGCTCCTGACGCAGGAGGAACGTGACCATGGAGCAGGCGTGCGCTCCTCAAGGCAGAAGGGGACAGGAACAGGAACAGAGGCGCATGCAGACCACATCCCCCGACCCCCTGCCCAGCCTCAGGCCTGTCTGTGGACAGCTGCGTCCGCCCGTCCGGATAACCCAGGCCCTGCTGCGGTCACAGGGAGCCCTGGAATCTCGGGGCTGTTATCTCAGTTTGTGTTTCCTCAAAAACAGATCCCGAGCCAAAGTCTGGAGGGCAAAGCTCACGGGGAGGGTGCGATTCGGGGAAGTGCAGGGAAGAGGGAGGAGGAGGCCAAGGAGGCCTCAGTGCAGAAACGGCTGCTGGGGACCCTCCGCAAGACTGCAGGGGACACCATGGTGTCATCTGAGTTATTTCTCTTTCATTTGTACAGATTGCCTTCCCTGACTCCAGCCTTCCCCGTGGGCTGGACTCCATGCTGGTGTGCACAGGTGACCTCTGGGTGGGCGAAGATGTGCACGCAGGGCCCAGCTGTGTCTGCTGCAGTCGGTTTGTGCATATCACAAGCTGACGTGACATGAAACCCTTCAGAGTCCCCTCGAGTAGAGGCTCAGGGAACTGAGCTCCCACCGCCACATGGGTGGCCATGGCTGAGTCCTTCATTCCCCATCATACAGATGAGAGAGACAGGGTGGTAGGGGTGGGGGGAGAGAAAGAGAGAGAGAGGGGGAACGAAGGAAGAGAGAGAGAGCAAGAGACAGAGAAAGAAGGGAGAGAGAGCAAGAGAGAGGGGAAAGAGAAGTGGAGACAGACGGAGACAGAGACAGAAACAGAGGCAGAGATGGAGACACAGACAGACAGACCGCGGGGATGATGCATAGCAAACAGCTTCCAGGCGAGGTTTTGCTGAATCCGTGCAGCAGACAGACTCTAAATGGCTGAAAGTCTGCTCGTTTGGGGCTATTTTTAAAAACAATTGAACGTATAAAAATCTGAGTTTGGTGCC
The DNA here is from genome assembly GCF_008728515.1 of Papio anubis. Lineage (NCBI taxonomy): Eukaryota > Metazoa > Chordata > Mammalia > Primates > Cercopithecidae > Papio > Papio anubis. Next base: position 122,097,300 of record NC_044987.1, read on the forward strand.
AGTGGGTTCTTGAACTAATGAGCTCAGCCTGCAGGGAAGAAATGAGTGACCCAGGGGCCAGTGCGCAGAGGCCGTCTCTGGCTCATTTAGGTAACGACCACTCGCCCGTGCCCTCAGCATTCAGGTGAGCCTGGCCCACACTGGGAGAGAAGCAGGGGCTTCCGGAAGCAATGGGCAGCCTCCATGATGGCTAAAATCATCCCCAGGCCCATCTAGGCTCCGTGGGCCTCTGGACACACGGGAACACATGGGCCCTACGGTGCCAGCCAGGGACGGGGGTATGGACAGGAAGTCTGCTCCCTGGTGGTGGCAAAAAATCATTTCCTTTATTTGATTTTCATTCACTGACTTCTTTTCTTTGGTCATGGGAAAGCACAAAGCCTTGAGCTGACTGGATTCTCTGAGCAGAAGAGGATTCGGCATCCGAGCTGGATGTTGTCTGGAGTCCCTCGTTTCCCCGGCTCAGGCTCCCGGGTTTCAGGGTTAACACAAAGCAAGGAGCCCGGCAGGGAAAGGCTGTCCCAGGCCACGAGAGCACCCAGTGCGTGTCCAGATGCTTCCACTGTGCCCTTCAGGGGCAGGTGGGAGCACACGGGCCCAGAGAATCCTCCTAAGACTGTTCAGACCAGGTCAGGCTCGCCTGCCTCTGCACCCAGGGCGTGCAGGCTGGCGGCCAGGGGTCCAGGTCAGGCAGTGGCCACCCACGTGGGTCGCCCAGCATTGGAGGGAAGGGACAGCCACGGTGTACCCAGACCCCCACGGTCTGCCCGTGTGCTTCAGGGGACAAGGAGGCCTTGGAGGGCCATTTCAGAGACCAGGCTGCCGGCCCTTCACACTGAATACCAGGGATGAGCTCACGGGAAGAGAGCTGGGTCTTTCCCAGGCTCCCTGGTTTAAAGGGCACCCCCAGGCACCTGCCAAAGAAGAGCTTTATCCCTCCAGAAAAAACCAAGTTGCACCCCCAGAAAGCACGGCGCCCCTCCTGCAGCTCCCTCCATCCGGCTGACCCTCCAGGGTTTCCACGCAGCCCGGCCTGGGTCTCTGGCGCGGGGCCGCTTTCCTTTCGCTATGCAACAGTGTCACCTGGTGGCCAGCGCCGCACAACTGCAGCCTGGAAAGGGAGCTCTGGAACCAAGGCGCCTGAGTGGAATTTTGACTTTTTTAAAAGAAATCACTGAGCCATTAAAGATGCCCACGTTGAATTCAACAGTGAAGAGTGACGTTCCTGACGCCGCGCTATGGAAAGCAGCTCCGGGGCGCCGACGCTGGCAGAAAAGTGGCCAGCGCGGTTCCTGAGTGGGAAAGGCTAACCCCACTGCCAGGCCCAGGGCTTTGCCAAGCGACACGTGGCGGCTTATGCGGAAGGTTGGTTCATGGAATATGAGCGGTTTGTCCCTGGTTTTTCCTTCAGAGTCTGTGTGCATATAATTTTTTAAACGGCTCACAGAATGCACGCTTTGGGCGGTGATTCTCCAAGGTTCGGTTACAGTAACAAAAACGACAAAGCCATTCCTCATCTCACGGTCCAGATGGGGGCAGACGGGAGATTCTGAATGTTCCCTGTCACTTCTCGCTGGGGGTCAGTTCTTTCTCAATGGCCAACATGGGTCTCTGCTGCCAGGGTGAGGAGGAGGAGGGTCACGCCGGCCTGGGCATCCGTTAGTTCGTGCCTGGCTGGGTTTCCGTCTCGATCTCATGCAGTTCAGGCCTGCGACTCCACGCGCACCTTTCAAAGACAGCAGAGACAAGACAAGCAGCGTCTGATGCCTCCGGGGGTAGGCAGTGGCAACGCCTGTGAGCCCACATTCATCGGGGTCAGCTCCAGGGAACACGGTGTGATATCCCACGCCCGGGGGAGTGTAGGCCCTAAGGTGGCTTCAGAGAGGTGCTCAGGAGGATGACGCTTTGGTGTGAATGCATCCCATCCAAAATTCATGCAATGAAATGTAACAGGCCAGGCCTTTGGGAGGGGAGTAGGCGGTGAGGAAGGCCTCCTCTCGCGCGAATGGGATCAAGGCCCCTCTGAAAGAGGCTCCATGCACATTCAGCATCGTCCCAGCTTCTGGCTCCTAAACTCCTTCCACAGGGCGCTTGAACATGGACATAATTCAGCCAAGATCTTTGCCATTTTGCGACAAGGTCGGTCTTTTCTCTAGTGTCCAGTAAGATATTCCTTGCTTCTGGCTGGGTGCAATGGCTCACGCCTGTAATCCCAGGACTTTGGGAGGCCTAGGTGGGAGGATCGCTTGAGCCCAGGATTTGAGACCAGCGTGGGAAACATGATGAAACCGTAAAAGAAAGAGAGAGAAGAGGGCCCCGAGCACCCGGGGGTGAGCTTGAGTGTGGTGCTCCTCTCAGGAAGCACCAGGGACACCGCAGACATCTGCTCTTTACACTCCAACCTCTCACGCTCGAGACAGCAGGACCGTTCATGGAGAGATTGCCAAACCAGTCCTAGCAAGCCCGTACCCCTTCAGGACAGGACGTCCCCATGTGTCAGAGTTGCTGGAGCAGTTCAGACAGCTCTCTGACACAGAAGTGGGATGGAGCGCAACAGCGCCCCGCAGGCACAGGGAGGTCATTAGCTTCATGTCACCTAGGTTGGGCCACAGTGCCAGGTTGTTTGGGCAAACACCAGTCTGAATGTTGCTGTGAAGGCCATTTAATCAAAGTCATTTTAGATTAGTAGGCTTTGAGTGAAACAGATGTCCCTCCGACAATGTGGCTGGCCCTCGTCCAGTCAGATGAAGGCAGGTGGGCCTCATCCAATCAGATGAGGGCAGGTGGGCTTCATCCAATCAGATGAAAGCAGGTGGGCCTCATCCAATCAGGTGAAGGTCTTAAAAGAAAAAACTGAGTTCCCACAAGAAGGAAGGAATTCTCCCTTCAGGCTCAAGACTGCAACAGCAGTTCCTGTGGGAATGACCTGCCTGCCCTGTGAATTTTGGAGTTGCCAGCCTCTACAACAGCACAGGATAATCCTTTGAAATAAACCTCTCTCTGTCTCTGTCTCTCTCTCTCTCTTTTTACATATACATGCATGTGGATATAGATGAGTGTGTATAGAGATAGAAATATCTAGCTATAGAGATAGATATCTATCTGTATCTATATAGGTACATACAGATATATATAATAAATATTAAGTATATTTATATGAATACTATTTAATATTTAATGCATATTCATAATCTTTTCATTTATATTATTTGTATGTCCTATATTTTGCATATATTGTTATATACTATATGTATTATTTTGTATATTTGTATTAATGTATTTTTATATGTTACTCATATTAATTTATATATTAATTTTTTTTTGAGATGAAGTCTTGCTCTGTCACCCAGGCTGGAGTGCAGTGGTGCATTCTTGGCTCACTGCAACCTCCACCTCCCGGGTTCAAATGATTCTCCTGCCTCAGCCTCCCAAGAAGCTGGAATTACAGGCATGTGCCACTGCACCTGACTAATTTTTGTGTTTTTAGTAGAGACAGGGTTTCACCATGTTGGCCAGGCTGGTCTTGAACTCTTGACCTCAAGTGATCCTCCGGCCTCGGCCTCCCAAACTGCTGGGATTATAGACATGAGCCACTGCCCCCGACCCTCAATTTGTATATTAATTTTAACAAGATCGTAAAGATGATTATATGGGTGTATATAACATGGCAAATACAGGTGTGTGCCTGTGAGTGAGAGCACACAAGACGTGCCCTCGGCCTGGGCTTCCCTCCAGCAGCCTTGGCCGTGGCTGGAAGGAGCCACTCCAGGATCCAGGGAAGCCCTTGTTTGGCCAGTGCCTGCACGCCTCGCCATCCACACCCTTTACGAGTGCTGCGGAGCACCTGCCACCTGGAGCCACGCAGACAAATCGGGAGCCGGCGCTGGCTTGGTGATCTGTGATTAGCTTTGTGGCTCAGATGCGCTTTCTGGACAGTGGGCTCCCTGCTCACAAAATGAGAAACGTCTTTCTCACGGCGCCATTCCTCCTGATTCCGGGTCACCTCGGAGGCCCTAAACCATCCCTGCTTCCTTTGCTCTTCGAATGAGCAGACAGCAGGACGCACATGCATCCCTGAACCCGGGTGCTTTGTGCCGAGAGCGCCACGCGGGTTATTCTTCCTCTTTATGTCATCTCCTAGGGCCCTGCTGATAGTTTAACATGTAAAATGGCAGTTATCAATAATAAAATGCATCCCTGCCCCGTGCCCTCCTCTGCCTCTCTGGATGGATAATTCTTCAGTTACCACGGGGACCCCGAACGTGGAAGGAGTCCTCAGACCCGGATCCTGCTCCATGTCATCACTCGCCCCACGGTGAGCAGCAGAAGGGCCTTTGAGAGGGTGGCCTCTTCCTTCACTGTTCCGGCTGGAGAGGGGTGCAGACCCCTTTCCTGGGGACAGGAGGCCATGGGCATCAGCAGCAGGCAGGAGGGACCACCTCTTTCTCCCCGCCATGCAAACAGCCACACTCGCCACTGCCCAGGTCCTCCTCCGGCTGCCGCGGTAAACTGAGGCAGCTGCTGCTTCCCCCAAAAAAACTGTCCCCCAGCCAGGGCTTGGCCCGCCGTGGGATCCTGCAGGCCATCTGACCACGCTCAGCTTCTCATCCGCCCGAGATGCCAGGCTCCGGAGGCTCCCTGGGGCGGCTGGAAATGCAGAAGCAGCTCAGTCCCCACCCAGCGAGGTCACCGTCCCTCACGGGGACTCCGCAGGTCTTGGAAAGGCCACTGTCCTGCCTCGGGAAGGCCGGGTGGCTGCGCCCTCTGGCGGGTGAGAAGCTCAGTGCGGGCCGGGCCGCCTCCCCGCCTTCAGGAGCGTTTGCCATTCCTGCATTACTTAGGACTGGAAAGGTCAAACTATGTCTTTTTGAAAGGTAGCCAAAATCTCAAGCTAAAAGGTAATCATTCGGGATGCTTTTACATTCAAATATCTGAAGTGATGCTCTAGTCTCCCACTGAAATCCATCCAGGTCTGCGGAGAGGCCCTGCAGACAGCCAAGGTCAGTGGCACCCTCCAGGCGGCATCTCCATGCAAGGGTCGGTAGCCACCTTTGTGAAACATAGAAGATCTTGGGCGGATGCCGCTGCTTTGTGTGTGTGCAACACCGGGATCCTTTGCTATTTTCCTTCGTGCTTTCCTTTCTTGTTTAGCTACTAACATGTATTAGCTTCATAATTCAGAAAATTGTAAGTGCAAGAATTCAAAGTTACTGTGTGTCAAAGGCATGAAGCAAAGCCAGAAGCTGCAACCTCTTTCCCCTGCTGCAAAACCTCATTGCTGTCGTTCCCATGAATAAAGTCTGCCTCACTGCCTCGAAAACAAAAAAAGAAAGAAAAAGGAAAAGAAAGAAAAACAAGATGGGGAAAAGTACAGAATCTGTGTTATTTCCATTTACAAAGCATCATTGTCCCAAGAGAAAACATTATTAAAATAGCCTATTTTCACCATAGAAGCAGTAAAACTTGCTTTTAGGCATGAGAAATGGTTCTCATTAGGAGTGAGACTTGGTAGAAGATCATCAGAAAGACTGTTATAATCCTATGACTCCATGTTACTCCCTCCTGGCAAGAAACAGCACCTTCTACCACGGCCGTCAATTTTCTTCGTACACCAAGAGGGCTTCCATCCGTGGCAGGTCTCAGCACAAGTCCACTCCGCGTCTTAGAAATTGCAAAGAACTGGCCAGGTGCAGTGGCTCATGTCTGTAATCCCAGCACTTTGGGAAGCCAAGGTGGGAGGATCATGAGGTCAGGAGATTGAGACCATCCTGACCAACATGGTGAAACCCCGTCTCTACTGAAAATACAAAAATTAGCCAGGCGTGGTGGTGGGCGCCTGTAGTCCCACCTACTCGGGTGGCTGAGGCAGGAGAATCACTTGAACCCGGGAGGCGGAGCTTGCAGTGAGCTGAGATTGCGCCACCGCACTCCAGCCTGGGTGACAGAGCGAGACTCTGTCTCGAAAAAAAAAAAAAAAAATACAAAGAACTTTCCACAACTTGCAGGTGAGCCCCTCTCTGGAAAGGTGGTCAAATCTAAAAAGAGTTGCTATGGAAAGGCTGGTTCTCAGGATGAGCCAGATTGTAAATATTTCTACTTAAGACCAATACCTCTAAGATGTAAAGTTTAAATATAATGTCATATAAATTTCCAAAAGTCACTTTAGTGAAAAGTGTTTTAGCCTTTACAACTCAGTGCAAATGGTGTGAAATGCATCCGCTGGGGACGTGTCTCAGCCTCCTTCCGCAGCTCAGAGGCCAAGGTGGGCCGACCGCAGGGTTTCCGGAAGGAGAAGGAGTGCTGAGAACAGCTCATCTTGAAATCCATCACCCACATTTTAGAAAGTGGTATGAAATTAAGATCTTTCTTTTTATTTTCTTTTTTTTTTTTTAGACCTAGTCTTGCTCTTGTCTCCTAGCCTGGAGGTACAATGGCATGATCTTGGCTCACTGCAACCTCCACCTTCCAGGTTCAAGGGATTATCCGGCCTCAGCCTCCCGAGTAGCTGGGACTACAGACGCCTGCCACCGTGCCCAGCTAATTGTTGTATTTTTGGTAGGGATGGGGTTTCACCATGTTGGTCAGGCTGGTCTCGAACTCCTGACCTCAGGTGATCTGCCTGCCTCGGCCTCCCAAAGTGCTGGGAATACAGGCGTGAGCATAGAAACTATGCTCTTTTGTAGCGAGGAGATGTTACCATTGACACGCTCGCCGAATGTTCATCACACACACACACACACACACAGAGTATTTCAGGCTGCTATCATTTGTCAGTCCTGAAGTATTGCCTCAAAATCAATGAACAATCTTGGTGATGACGGTCCAGCATCTACTGTCCAACCCTATGGCTTGACTAACTGACCACTTTCCTCAATGTCAAAGGACTCAGGTTTCGATATTTTAATATAAGCTGTAAGAGTTTAGAAAATGTCGTTAGACCCCAGCATCAATAATGGGTCCAGGAAACACACCTCACCACTGAAAAGCAGGCTAGCGGCCTTGTTCTTTTGTCAGATTTAGAATAACGGGTTTGGACCAGGTCCCCGCACTGACTTTGCAGACCTCGGCTGGTTATGGAAGCCCACGGTCAGGGGAGCTCTTTCCGGAGGAGTCAGCGGAGCTGAACTGCCTGAGACAGGAACCACAGGCCTGGGGACTGAGAGGGGCTCAGAGGGTGATGCCCCTGGGCGACTGGTGGGTGGGGACTGCCCCTCCTGAAGGGACCAAGGTTCCACGTGTTCCTCTTAAAAGCGGAAGTCCCAGGAGCACAGGTGTTGAGGCTTCTGCGGATTAAAAGCCCCACCGTGTTCCACGGGCAGGTGGCTCCTGTTTTCTGGACGGCTGGGGACAGTGGACTTGACCACCAGAAACCCCCAGGCAGGAGGAAGCCCAGCAGTCCTCAGGCCCCAGGCCAGGGTGGGTGGTGGAGGTAACTCAGAGCCCGGGGACTGCTCCGCAGAGGGTCCTGCCTGCAGCCTTCCCTACTGGCCCACCACCCCCTGTCCTGCTGTGTCACTCGGGAAGGGGGTGAGTGGCGGGCCAAGGGGAGGGAGCCTCCAGCAGAAGCCGGAGATGTTGGTGGAGCCCACTCTGCGAGGCCGTGCCCAGAGACTCCAGCCCCTCTGCTGCTCTGCAGAAGCGCTGGCCAGAACGGTGGAGCGGGGAGGAGCCTCATGTTCTCTGCACCACAGCCTCCCAGTGGATTCCCTGTGGCAGCCAGGGTTGTCGCCTTCCAGGCACTGAAGCTGACACATGTGGGGAGACACAGGTGGCCAGGTGTCCTGTGGGGGTCCCTGGAGCAGCCACCTCACTCCACCCGGGTCCACCCCACACACTGCTACCCCTGAGGGCCACTCACATCATGGGGAGCAGGTCCCGGAGCCTCGACTTCAGGGTGGGTGCCCTAGAACCTTGGCACCCTGGACCTCACCACCCTGTCCCCGAGCTGGGTCCGGCTCCGTCACGTCTCACCCCTTCCCTCCCCCCCATCCCTCTGGATAAGGCTCGTGCGGCGAAGCAGTACCCTGGGGTTCCCTGTGACCCTGGGGAAGGGGATCAGCCCTACAGGGTCTGTGGGTTTTTCTCCCCATGCCCGGAGATGAGAGATCATAAAAATAAGACAAAGAGATAGAAAAAAAGACAGCTGGACCCGGGGGACCACTACCACCAAGAGGCGGAGACCGGTAGTGGCCCCGAATGCCAGGCTGCGCTAATATTTATTGGATACAAGACAAAGGGGCAGGGTAAGGAGTGTGAGCCATCTCCAATGATAGGTAACGTCATGTGGGTCAGGTGTCCACTGGGCAGGGGGCCTTTCCCTGTTTGGCAGCCGAGGCGGGGAGAGAGAGAGAGAGGAGACAGCTTACGCCGTTACTTCTGCATATCAGAAACTTTTAGTACTTTCACTAAGTTTGCTACTGTTATCTAAAAGGTGGAGCCAGGTGTACAGGATGGAACATGAAATCAGACCAGGAGCGTGACCGCGGAAGCACAGCATCGCAGGGAGACAGTCAGGCCTCCGGATAACTGCGGGTGCACCTGACTGATGTCAGGCCCTCCACAAGAGGTGGTGGAGCAGGGTCTTCTCTAAACTCCCCTGGGGCCCCCCCCCCCTTCCCAGTCTGCTGAGTAATGGGCGCCTTTTCTAGGCACTGAGGCTACCGCTAGACCAAGGTCCGCTAGGCAACGGGCGTCTTCCCAGGCGCTGGCATTACTGCTAGACCAAGGAGCCCTCTAGTGGCCCTGCCCGGGCGTGACGGGGGCTCACAGTCTTGTCTTCCGGTCACTTCTCACCGTGTCCCTTCAGCTCCTCTCTCTGTACGGCCTGGTTTTTCCTACGTTATGATTATAGAGCGAGGATTATTATAATATTGGAATAAAGAGTAACTGCTACAAACTAATGATTAATAATGTTCATATATAATCATATCTATGATCTATATCTAGTATATTTTTATTTTATATATTTTCTTTATTATACGGGAACAGCTCGTGCCCTCGGTCTCTTGCGTCGGCACCCAGGTGGCTTGCCGCCCACATGCACCCCACCCCGTCTTGACAGAGACTGCAGCCTCTGCAGTGAACCTCCCACCTGGGCATCAGGCCCCTGCCAGTGACAACGTGGAGGTGGTTGGGGGTGCTGAGAGACAGGAGCTGAACGGTGGGCTAGGGTACCCCCCAACTGGGAGAGCCCGCAGCCCTGGCAGTTCTCTGACCCTAAGGAGCCTCCTCTGCTGGTCAGGAGTCCAGGGGGTTCTTCCTGCTGCTGTTTCCCTAACCTGGTGGTGGGAGGCCTGGCACAGCGGCTCCAGGTCACATGGGCAGGAAAACAGGATAGAGGAGCAGCCACCAGTGCGGTGCGCTGGGCCTGTGGCCAGACACACTGACCACCCCCATGTCCAGCGCTGGGGCAGGTCTCTCTCTGTGCTGTGGATGGGAGGGTCGCAATGCAGAAGGGGCTCCTCTCCCGGGTGCCAGTTTGGGGCTACCCCGCAGCACCCACCAGACCTCCCTCTCTGAGCCTGTGGGCACTGGGGGTCCTCAGCCACTGAAGGGAGAGCCAGAGGTCGTGTCAGTTCCCCCTTGCCCATCCCCAGCACTTTTGGAGGGACCTGGAGAAAGAGAGGAGGGGCCCGGCCACAGGGAGGTGGTGCAGCCCCTGGAGTCTCAGCGCTTGCCCTGCCTGGAGCAAGGGTGCTGGGGCTACTGGTGCCTCCCCAGCCCGTCCTGGCCTCCAGTGATGTGGTGCCCCCAGAAACACACGCAGAGGACCCCAGGAGGGGCCTGGGGCAGCCAGTGGTAAGTGGGGCAGATGGGGTCACGGCGCTGCGGACTCCCAGCTCAGGGGTCCAGGGTGCTCCCTTGGCTCCCCTGGGAGGGAGGGAGGGAAGGAGGGAGCAGGACCCACTGCGGTCCCCACCCTCCCGAGAGCGAGTTGCTGCCAGTTCACGCCCAGGGTCAGGGTGGACGTGGGCACAGCCGCAGTGACAGATTCTGCCTCTGCCTCTGAGGCCTGGGTCCAGGGTCGCGGTCCACCCCCCACCCCCCATGCCTCTCAGCTGCTGGATGTGAGCCTGTTGCTTCATGTCGGGGAAGAAGCAGGAGAGAATTCTCTGATCCATCAGGAACAACCAGGGAAGAGCCAGGACAGCCCCCGGGCCTCCTGCCATCGCCCTAAGGAAGACCCCTCCCCAGCTGTGGAGGGGAGGCCAGGTCCTCGGTCTTGGTGGGTAAACACCAGGGGACAGGGGCAGGCCAGGGAGCCCACACTGGAGAGAACTTTGAAGGGAGCTTTCCAGAGCCCCAAAACCTCTGTCAGGTAAGGGTGGTCTGGGGTGGAGGTGGTCTGGGGGTGGAGGTGGTCTGGGGTGGAGGTGGTCTGGGGGTGGAGGTGGTCTGGGGGGGAGGTGGTCTGGGGGTGGGGTGGTCTAGGGGTAGATGGTCTAGGGGTGAAGGAGGTCTGGGGTGGAGGTGAGCTGAGGTGGAGGAGGTCTGGGGTGGAAGTGGTCTGGGAGTGGGATGGTCTGAGGGTGGAGGTGGTCTAGGGTGGGGTGGTCTCAGGTGGAGGTGGTCTGGGGTGGAGGTGGTCTCAGGTGGAGGTGGTGGGGTGGGGGAGGTGGTCTGAGGGTGGAGGTGGTCTCAGGTGGAGGTGGTCTGGAGTTGGAGGTGGTATGGGGTGGGGTGGTCTCGAGTGGAGAGGTCTGTGGGTGGAAGAGGTCTGTGGGTGGCCGAGGTCTGTGGGTGGACATGAGCCAAGGTGGAGGTGGTTTGGGGTGTGATGGTCTGGGGTTGGAGGTGGGTTGGAGGTGGTGGTGTCGGGTGGAGGTGGTCTGAGGGTGGTCTGTTTGCCTGCATTCCAGCTGAAAACAGCTTCAGACAAGTCACTGTAAGGCCGGGATGAGATGAGACAGAATGGCCCTTTCATAATTTTGTCTAAACACCGACAAATCAGGATCCCAGTGCCCGCCATGAAATGCCAAACCTCCTTTTCTCTGCTAACAGGAGCTGGGCCTTGCCTGGGGTCAGACTTTCGCCAGCTGGTCATGGGGGCTCCAGCTTACCAGCAGCCTCCAACCTGGGGAGACCCCCAACCACCTAGCCACAGCCCAGTCCTACAGAGGGTCTTCCTGATGCTCCTCCTGTGACCCCAGGGTGCCCATGGTGTGTGTGGCCGCATGCCCTGAGTTGTAGCCCAACCTTTCAACCACAGGCAGCTCTTGGGGCTCTGGCTGGACAGAGAGGCCAGGGTCAAGGGGCAGGTGAAGCCTGAGGTGCTTTCAGGGAAAGGCTGACCAGGGATGGCCCTGAGCATGGAGGGGTCTTCTGCAGGTACCACAGGGAGTTACAGCCACTTTCCACGTGTCTGGGGCTCTGCCACGTGTGACCAACTCCCCGGGAAAATGAAGTGGCTTCAGGTCTCAATCAAATCCTTTAAAGAAAAGTTCAGGAAAGAGACACAAGCAGAGGGCTGAGGAACTAAGAAATAGCTCCGGCTGAGAAGACACGTGGGAGGCAAGCTGCCGGTCCAGCGAAAGGGACAACAGTGGGCGAAGATCCGAGAAACCCCTTCCACGAGACTCCCACTCCTGTGGGAAGATGGAAGTGGCCCGGGCCGGCCAGGCCTTGGGATGCAGGTGGCACTGGGCACTGCATGAGGGAGCCAGGGCGGTGGTGAAAATCAGGAGAGATGAAAGCCGCCCGCCCCAGGCACAGAACTAAGGGCTGCACACAGCACGGGAAGACCTTCCCTTGAAGACGTTTCTCCCCATGCCCTCTTCCCCCTGCAGCCCTCCTCTGCTCCCCAAGTTCCAAACACACCAAGCCAGAGCCTGCTTGAGCCTCGAGCCCTTTGCACTTGCTCTGCTGCGGGTTATAAAGCAAAGTGTAAAACGCAATGTGCATCACGTCCAGTTCACATATTTCCACCATGTTGGGGCGTTTTTAAGGGTCACGCTTGATTTTTATCCTAAAGCCAGTGACAGCCACTCAATCTTTGGAGACTGGGATGCCAGGGCTGTCGCCTGCAACTGCGGTTGGAGTTTGCCAGGCAGCAGGAGCCTTGGGCCAACTTTGGGCTCCAGAAGCTGCCACCTCGGGCCTGTGGCTCTCCCGCCGTCTTACCACAGAGTCCCCTGGCGGCCCCGCTGAGTCAAGCCGGCTTCCTGCCTTCCCAGACCTGGCTCGTCCCTGAAACCCAGGAGGGAACCCTGAGACTCTCAGCCCCTCTGCCCACAGCTGCTCAGGCTCGCTTGGAGCCCTGCACGCATTTGGCAAATATTTACTGTGTGTGCACTGTGTGCCCGGCACTGTCATTGAACCAGAGGGTAGAACAATGACCACAACCAGGGACACCTGTTCTCAGGGCTCCAAACTTCTGGGGAGGGATGGGTACAGCGAAGGGCGTCTGTGAGGTGACAGGTCCAGCGAAGGAACACAAACAAGGAGGCAGAAAGAGGCAGCTGCTAGTTTACACGGGCACTGGTGAACATAAACGTTTGTGTTTAAGGACAAAGAAAATGGTTGCAGCTGTGCAGGCGTGTGGGGTTCACACTGGGACAATAACCACGGTTGAAGCCTGGTGGCCCCAGCTTAGGAGAAAGAAGGAAATGAGGAGCAGTGTGCAAGCTCTGATTGAGATGGCCCAAACCCAAGTAGCCAAAAGTGTATTGGGGTGCAAGCTACACTTCACACTCTTATGCATTCTTCCATGTGTAAAAAAGTTTGGACACCCAGAGAATCTGCGTTTAATGCCTTTCAAATCGAGGGAACGAAAGGTCCTGCCTCCACGGTCTGGGAGAGCCTCACACACACAACACACAAGGTAATGACTGATTTTTCCTTTTCTGCAAGGAATTTCCTGATCTCTGTCTTCCCAGCTCAGGAATGAGCCTTAGGAAGGGGCAGAGGTCAAACCTTTTGGTCCAAGCAAGGCTTGGGGTCCGAGGGGGAGGAATAGCTGGAGGAGACTGGGGGGTTTGGAGGAGTGAGGGAGACGCCGCAGGTGACCGGAGCCCCCTCCTCAGCACAGCCCCTAGCTCAGGCCCCTGAAGCGCTCCGGGTGGAGGCTGCAATGATTACTGTAAAACCATTGTCTTAGAGAGCAGGCGCCTTCCGCTCCTGGCGTGGTGCTGAATAGAGATACGGTTTTGCTTTAGATATGAACATGCACGTTTGCAGGAAACCCTAACTATGGGTGTGCCTGTGTTTATACCGTATGAAGGACTTCTCCGTCTGTTGCTGTTCTATTGTTACTGTATCAGGCGCTGATGGTTTCTATTGTTACTGTATCGGCGCTGATGGTTTATTAATACCTTTTCAGCAACATGGAGAAAACAGATGATGTTTTCCCCATATCTATCATTACTACAGTGAGTCTTTTATTTGTTGGTTTGGTTTTTTCATTGTCGTTGTTTTTCTTGAGATGCCCAAGCTAGAGTGCAGTGGCCTGATCTGAGCTCATTGCAACTTCTGCCTCCCAGGTTCAAGCGATTCTCCTGCCTCAGTCTGCCAAATAGCTGGGATTACAGGTGCCCGCCACTGTGTATTTTTAGTAGAGACGGGGTTTTGCCATGTTGGCCAGGCTGGTCTTGAACCCCTGACTTCAGGTGATCCACCTGCCTCAGCCTCCCAAAGTGCTGGGATTACAAGTGTGAGCCACCACATGTAGCCTCATTTATGTCTGATATTATTTACAATATCAGGCACATTTGCATTCTTGATGTCAACCCTTCATTGCCACGATGCGTCATTGTGCAAATTCGATGCTGGGTCTGATTTGCCAAGCCCAGAGTCGGGGGTGAGAGTGTGGTGAGCTCAGGTGAGGACATGGGAGGGGTCCAAGGAGCTGGACATTGGGGAGAGAGAAAGGTGGTCCGGACACAGAAATGGTGGGACTCCTGGTTCAAAAGGCAGCAAAAGGCTGGGCACGGTGGCTCAGGCCTGTAACCCCAGCACTTTAGGAGGTTGAGGTGGGCAGATCACGAGGTCAGGAGTTCAAGGCCAGTGTGGCCAACATGGTGAAACCCTGTGTCTACCAAAAATACAAAAATTAACCAGGGGTGGTGATGCGTGCCTGTAATCCCAGCTACTCTGGAGGCTGAGGCAGGAGAATTGTTTGAACCCAGGGGGTGGAATTTGCAGTGAGACAAGATTGTGCCAGTGCACTCCAGCCTGGGGGACAGAGCAAGACTCTGTCTTGGAGGGAAAAAAAAAAAATAAAGAGCAGCAAAAAACCACAGTGAAAGCCTTCCCCTTTAGGAATGATTTTATCATTTAGACAATAAATAGGGGCGATAGTGGTGCCAAGTAACGACATAAATTAACAAACTACAAAATAATAATTTTTGGATTCATAATTTTATATAATATAATAAATCATATTTTATTAATGGGATGTTTATGACTTTTCTAATTTTTTCTGCAAATTCATTTATTAGATCATCAAAATAGATACTGTAGAAATTTCATTTTTAGTTTTGACATAACTGAAAGTTATTTCAGTCTTTTTTGGCAAATGCAAGATCTCAAATAATTTTTGATGACCTTTGAGAAGAATCTTTGTGCTGATACAGCTGTTATTGGAGCAGTAAAGGTATTTTTTGGGCTGCGACAACATTAGGATAAGTTTCTGATAAATTGTTTTAAATTACAAATGTCAGCACATCTAGACCTGGTGATTCTTGTGGATAAATTTTTTTTTTAATTTAATTCTTCAAATAAATCAGTTTCATGTGACTCTAAATTGTTTTTTAGCAAGCTTTATTTTTTGGAATTGTTTTAGATTTACAGAAAAAATGCAAAGAAAGTTTCCATACACCTTACACCCAGCTTCCCCCATTATTAGTATCTTACTTCAGTATGGTACGTTTCTCACAATTAGAGAACCAATATTGGGCCGGTCGCGGTGGCTCACACCTGTAATCCCAGCACTTTGGGAGCCTGAGGCAGAAGGATCACTTGAGGTCAGGAGTTGGAGACCAGCCTGGCCAACATGGTGAAACCTTGTCTCTACTAAAATACAAAAATTAGCTGGACGTGGTGGCGGGCGTCTGTAATCCCAGCTGCTCAGGAGGCTAAGGCAGGAGAATCACTTGAACCCAAGAGGTAGAGGTTGCAGTGAGCTGAGATCATAGCACTGCACTCCAGCCTGGACCACAGAACAAGACTCTGTCTCAAGAAAAAACGAAACTAAACTAAAAACTAAATAATGACCCAGCACGGTGGCTCATGCCTGTAATCCCAGCACTTTGGGAGACTGAAGCAGGTGGATCACTTGAGGCCAGGAACTCAAGACCAGCCTGGCCAACATGGCAAAACCCCATCTCTACTAAAAATACAAAAATTAGCCAGGCGTGGTGGCCGGCACCTGTAATCGCAGGTATGTGGGAGGCTAAAGGAAGAGAATTGCTTGAACCTGAAAGACAGAAGCTGCAGTGAGCTGAGATCACACCACTGTACTCCAGCCTGGGCGACAGAGCGAGACTCCATCGCAAAAAAATTAAAATAATAAAATAAAATGAGAACCAATATTGATGCATTATTATTAACTGAAGTCCACATTTTTGTCTTCTCTCGTTAGCATTTACCTGCTGGTCCGTTTCTGTCCCAGGGCCCCATGTGACATTCCCTCATCCGTCTCCCTGGGCTCCTCTGGCCGGTGACCGTTTCCCAGGCTCTCCTTGTTGGTGGTGACCTGGACGGTTCAGAGGACTGGTCAGATATTCATAGGGTGCCCCTTATTGGGATCTATCTGGTGTTTTCACGACTAGACTGGGCCGTGGATGTGGGAAGGAGGAGCACAGAGGGAGATGCCTTCTCGTCACCCCGTGCTGAGGGCCTGTCCTGTTGTTGTTGGCGTGGCTCATCGTGCCTCGTGGACTATGCTGCCCCGTCTCCTGGCTGAGCTCCTGTCCATCAGGTTCCCCACGGAAAGATGCTCCCGAATTCCCTCGTCCCGGGCTGCGCTCTCAGAAGGCAATCCTGGTGCTGTCCGCACTTAAGGGGTGAGGGCTACACGGAATTAGTGGGAATCCTTCTGCATGGGGGACTTGCCTATCCACTCCAATTTATTTATGTACTTTATGTATTTATTTTGGAGACGGAGTCTCGCTCTGTCGACCAGGCTGGAGTGCAGTGGCCAGATCTCAGCTCACTGCAAGCTCCGCCTCCCGGGTTTACGCCATTCTCCTGCCTCAGCCTCCAGAGTAGCTGGGACTACAGGCGCCCGCCACCTCGCCTGGCTAATATTTTTTTTGTATTTTAGTAGTAACAGGGTTTCACCATGTTGCCCAGGCTGGTTTCAAACTCCTGAGCTCAATCAATTCACCCGTCTCGGCCTCCCAAAGTGCTGGGATTACAGGCGTGAGCCCCCGCACCCGGCCGAGGATTTCAAGACAGTGACAGCAAAGCATGAAGCCTTCCAAGTGTGGGAGCCTGTGTGTCTGCGGGAGCTGCGTGCCGGTGAAGCAGGCCCTGGGGCTGAGGCAGGAAAATACGGTCTGGAGGCAGGGAACATAAGGCGGATTCACACTTCAGCTATGACAGGACATGTCCTCTCCATGGGCACAAACCCAGCAAACGACTTTATAACTTCATTCTTTTCATTTACATAGGGCGGACCCCCAGTAGAGGGTATCTGAACTCACAAAAACTCTATAACAGGATCCTTGAGCCCCTACGTTCAGCCGCTCCCACGCCGTGGAGTGCACTTTAATTCTCAATAAGTCCCTGCTTTTGCTCTCCTCACTTTGCTCGTGCGTTTTGTCCAATTCTTTGTTCGAGACGCCAAGATCCTGGACACCCTTTCTGGGTACAGTACCAGGGCTTCCGAAACAGGGCTACAGAAGCCTTGGTAGGGGGATGACTGAAGGGGGAAAAAGGCAGGAAGTAGGCAAGCCCCACCCACAGAGTGTCCACCCCCTCCTCCGGTTCTGTCTACACTGCAGGAGCTAGAAGATAAAAATGACCATTCCAAGTCCGGGGTAAGAATGAGGTCCTGCCAATCGAATGCCTTTCCCCAGGTCTGGAAGGGAAGGCAGGCAGAGGCCCGCGCCGGGGCTCACGTGTTGCTGTGCACGAGGGCGAGCTCGGCGCCTGCAGCTTCAGCTGCAGCTGGTCACCTGCTTCCCCGGCAAAAGGCCTGGGTAGACGCACACCCCGGTGCTGTCACCAGCCTGTGGATGCCCTGAGGTGGGTCCCTGTCCCTGGACCACATGGCAGGTGCGCTGGAGCTCAGGGTTCCAGGACAGCTTGGAAGCCTGAGGTCTCCCGGGGCCAGCGCTGTGGGTGGCTGGAGTCCTTCCAGGAGGTCCAGCCCCCAGAGCTGCCCTCAAGAACATAAGCTTCTGATTTCCACTCTGGATCCGCCTGACTGAAAATACCCCGAATGGCTGCTTTACCTGCTCTGACTGAACCACTGCTTGTACTTGCTTCCTGGGGCAGCCCTAACAAAGGACCACAAATGACAAGAACGTCCCTCTCCCAATCCTGGGGGACAGAAGTCCGAGATGCAGGGGTGGCCAGGGCTGGTTCCTTCTGGGGCTGTGACGGAGCCTCTGCTCTGGTCTCTTCTAGCTTCTAGGTCTTGCTGGCAACCCTTGGTCCTCTGTGACTTACAGAAGCATCACCCCAACCTCTGCCTTCATCTTCACGTAACGTCCTAATGTCCATCAATGACAGACTGGATAAAGAAAATGTGGTGCATATACACCATGGAATACTATGCAGCCATCAAAAAGAATGAGGTCATGTCCTTTGTAGGGACATGGATGGAGCTGCAGGTCATTATCCTTAGCAAACTAATGCAGGAACAGAAAGCCAAATGTCGCATGTTCCCACTTATAAGTCAGACCTGAACACGGAGTACATAGGAACACAAGGGAAGGACAGCACTGTGGTGCACTTGGCGGCGGGGGTGGGGTGGGGTGGGGGCAGGAGGAGGGAGAGGATCAAAAAGCTACCTATTGGATACTATGCTTCTTACCTGGTTGATGAAATAATCTACACACCAAACCCCGTGACGTGCAATTCATCTATATGGCAAGCCTGCACATGCAGCCCTGAACCCCAAGTAAAAGCTGAAAGAAAGCTTGTCTCCAGACAAGGTTGTCTTAGAAGGCACTGAGCATTTGGGCTCCCCCAAATGGAATTTTTTTGGGGGGGATCTATTCAACTCCTGGCTGTCTTTGAGCTTGTGTCCAGCAGCTGAGCATCGTGTGCAGTCATTGCCTTCCCATGTCTGGTTTTTCAAGGCCCCGTGACATTGCAGATAAGCCCAAGTTCCTCCACATCTCCAGGTCTGGCTCCTGCATGCACTAGGGGCTTCTTAGGGCCTGATGTGCCACACAGCTCAGCATAGAGACCCTTCCTCATCCTTCCGCTGAAGTGGCCTGGCCCTGAGCTTCCCTCCCTCCCACAGCACGGCGGTGCCTCTGTGGCTGACACCACTGCCCTCACCACCTGTCCCTCTCCCTGCCTCTCCCCACGTACCAGATTGTGAGCTTGGGTTTACTCTGCTCTGTCATCTCCAGAGCCCAACACAACAAGGGGCCCAGAGCAGAAAGCTATAGACGTTAGTTCTGTGCATGAAGACATGGACCATGGCATGAAAGATGCTGAGGGGAGAGAAATGGGAACTGTCCCGGGGGGGGCAGGAAGACGGTGCTTCTGGGAATTAGAGAGAGGTGGGAAGGAGAGAGCCACAAGAGATTGAGCTTCGTGCCTCGAGACTTTGTTTATTTAGAGGGTCAGGATTCAGTCTTGACATACAGATAGCCAGAGAGATTAAGGGTGGATCACACTCCTGAAAAAAGGGGCAGCTGTCAGGGTCTAAGGGGTCTGAGTTGCCTCTGGGGCCTCAGTGGGCCGCTTTGGATCTTAAAAGAGTGTGGAACAGGGAGATGAAGTTCAGGAGAAGTAACAGGCAGTGAGCCAGAAGGGGTCCCCAGTCAGTTTCGGGAGCGCTGGTGTGGAGTGGATGAAGCCAGTGAGGACACAGTGGAGACAGGGGAGCACCAGAGAACCCAGAGCGAGGAAGCTGGGAAGCTGGACGCTTCGCCAGTCAGGCCACCTATGGTCTGCAGCCAGAGCCTCAGATCTTACACTGGCAGCACACGGGGACACAGAAGCTGGACTGGCAGCAACAGGGCTTGCAGCAGGTGGACTGGGAGCAGCAGGGTTTGCAGCAGTTGGACTGGCAGCAGGATGACCCACAGCCTGAGGAGCAGCAGCAGGGCTTACAGCAGCTGGACTGGGAGCAGCAGGGTTTGCAGCAGCTGGACTGGCAGCAGGATGACCCACAGCCTGAGGAGCAGCAGGGCTTGCAGCAGCTGGACTGGGAGCAGCCACAAGAAACACAGCCCCCCTTGGAGCCCCCACAGGAGCCACAGCCTCCCTTGGAGCCCCCACAGGAGCCACAGCTGGAGCAGGAACAGGCTGGCACACAGCAGCACACGGGCTTGCAGCAGCAGACGGGCACACAGCGGCTGGAGCCACAGCCCCCACAGCTGGAGCCACAGCCCCCACAGCCAGAGCCACAACTTCCGGAGCAGCCACAGCAGCCCATGGTTCTGGTGGATTGAGGATGGAGCAGGTAGAGAAACAGGTGAGAGGGAGGTGCAGGTGTGGAGCTCCCTGAGCCTGGGCCCCTTATATCCCTGGGTAGGGTCGCTCTGAGACCTCAGTCACTCCATCATTGCCAGCGCTTCCTGGGTATGTGATTATCTGTTTGCTGGACTTTCGGTTCTCATTGGCGTGATCCAACACCCACCTGCTTACCTTTCTAAATGTAGCCACTTCCTCCTTGGAACTGGACCTTGTACTGAACCTGATCACCTGCCTTCTGTTTTCCTCACGTGACCGGCAGAGAACAGGTGTTCTACGAAGATCATTTTGGTTGTTTTCTTCCCACCAATGGCACCACATTTTTCTTTGAGACTGTGATCTCTGTGTAAAGAGAAATTTTTAAAAACTAAGCTTTCATCCGTATAATTAAAGAGGCAAATTGAGGAACAAATGTTGTGTCCTGGTTCTGTCTTAACATGTGGGTGCACGGCATTCAGCCGCTCCTCCACCAGCCTCAGGTCGTGGGGCGCTCAGGACTCCTGGCTGCTGCGTACACAGCCTCACATGGTGAGTATCGTTCATGTTAAAAATCTTCAGGAATTTCATGGGAGGATGGAGAATCTCATTTATCACCCTGTTGTTAATCTCTTCAATTAACTATTACTGAGGCTGATTCTTTTACTCCAATATAAATTATATACTTTTTTGACTTCTATTACTGCTTCAAAAGTTATTTGGATATTGAGAGAACGAATCCCTCGTGTCCAAACAGTGCACTTTGTTTTTCCACAGGTGTGTACTTGAGTTTAATTTCCGACGTTTTTAAACACTATTCTCACTTTGTCTTGTCATTTTATTTTCTGCCTCGCCAACATTATTAGATGGTAAAAATGAATATCTTTCAAGCTTTGGGTGAAAGGTCTTGTCTTGTCTGGAAGAGGTGAGAGAGAGGGTTATAGGCTCCGTAGTTCCCATTGCTAATGGGGGCCGGGGGGGGGCAGGGGACTGAGAGAAACCCACAGAGAGGGAAGTGCCCACTGTGCTGAAAATACCTCTTCCAAGGGCACACACTGAGTAGAGGATGCAGCCCCGTGTGGCCACAGTTCACTCCCCCCGACGGGACGCGGTGAGGCTGGGGTGGGGACATTTCATAAGACCTGGATCGTGAGCGCAGAGCCCAGGCATCCTAACAAATCCGTCCCCCACCAACCCTGCCCGAGGCCGCACTGGACGTGAGCAGACCGTCACGCACCCCAGGCGCTCGCCAGAGCTTGGCAGCTCTGCCCTCAGGTGCTGGGTGAAGGGAACCAGGAGCATCCTTTCGGTTCAACATAGGCAGAAGATCTAGACAGGATTGGCCAAACCCGAGAGAGGTAACGTGAGATTCTGTAACAGCTACGAAAACAAACCTTAAAAAACAAAAGGAGGAGGAAAGGAAGGAAACAAACCTTTCTAAGTGAACTCGTCATTCAGGAGACAAAAGTAGATTTCCTGCAAATTGTTGAAGTATGAAGCAAATAATAACAAATATGGCAGCAAATTACAAATATGGCATAGTAACTTTAAAAGGGCTCTCAGTTGAGATGGTAAAAAGAGAGAGTAAGTTTTATTTTGTTTATTTGTTTATTTTTTGAGATGGAGCTTTGCTCTTTCGCCCAGGCTGGAGTGCAACGATGTGATCTCGGCTCACTGCAAACTCTGCCTCCCAGGTTCAACGGATTCTCCTGCTTCAGCCTCCCAAGTAGTTGGGATTACAGGCGCCTGCCACCACACCCCACTAATTTTTGTATTTTTAGTAGAGACAGGATTTCACCACGTTGGCCAGACTGGCCTCAAACTCCTGACCTCAAGGGATCTGCCTGCCTCGGCCTCCCAAAGTGTTGGGATTACAGGCGTGAGCCTCCGCATCTGGCCTATAGAGTAAGTTTTAAAAGGAAGAGTGGAGGCCTTGGGAAATAAATGAGCACCAGAGGGAGGTCATTACGGTTCGAGTTGGTGGTTAGGAAGAGTGAGGAGCGGAACGGAGGTGGCTGGGACTTGGATCGACGACATCCAAGAAAGATGCGAGATACTCACAGTGTGGCTAAAGCACAAAGCCGTGGAATCACCACAGAGAGGTTGGCAGACGAGGAGGACAGGAAAGCCACAGCATCGGTGTAAGTAGCAGAGCCTTTAACAAACGGAGCAGAAAACAGATTCAAAAGTCAAAGAAATGCGCCATGACCCGCAGGAAGATCTGAAAGTTTAGCCCCAAAGAGCATAGCATGTTCCAGGAAAGAATGAATGCAGAACGCTGAGGACCGAGCCCCTGGCGGTTTGGTGACGGAACTCCAAAGGCTGAATCAACGTTGCCGCTTCTGCAAATCACCGGCCAGTCCGCCGTGGCTGTCTGGGCTGAGGGTGCTCATAGCGAGCTGCTCCTAGATGCTCCTCAGAGAGGTCATAAACCCAAAGATAGGGGATCAATTTCTCCAAAAAGTAGACAAAACCAAACATGACCCAAGAATATGGCGACAAAACGTCCTCCAAGTAGAAGAAAACAGGAAGACAGCCTTCCAAATGGCAGAAATCTAAGATGACAGCACCTGGGACTCTGGGGAAAGTCACACAGACCCTACACAATTGGGATTTATTCCAATTAAAGAAGTGAGGCAGGGACAGGCAAGGCAAGAAGCGCTGAGGGCAATAGAATGAAGACCAATACTGAGCAATTAACTACACGGGCGATGGTTATTGCAGCAGAGCCCAGCTGCATTCCCAGAGAGAAAAACGAGCCTGATGACATCTCTGCTCTCCACCTACTCGGGCCCTTTCCACAGCCTCCAGGTGGGTGGGGGCTACAGCCAAGGAGGACCCAGTGTCCTAGGACAGGGGTCCTCAACCCCCAGGCCGCAGACCATGGCCTGTTAGGAACCAGGCCGCACAGAAGGAGGTGAGTGGAAGGCGAGCGAGCATGGCCTCCCATCCCTTCAGCCGCCACATTAGATTGTCATAGGAGCGAGAATCCTACTGTGAACGGTGCGCACGAGGGATCTAGGGTGCGTGTTCCTTACAAGAATCTAATCCCTGACGATCTGAGATGGAAGAGTTTCATCCTGAATCCAGCCCCCAACCACCCCCCTGGGTCCGTGGAAAAATTGCTTTCTACAAAACCGGTCCCTGGTGCCAAAAGAGAGTGCGGGTTGCTGCCCTCGGGTGCTCTTGTAAACAGTCCTGCATTGGCATTGCTGGGCTGCTGGCCTCCCTGGTGGGCATCGATCCTGGCCCCTTGTCACGCCCGTGGGTCAGCACCATCTCTACCATCTCACGGGTGCTACTGTTTCCGTGCTTTTCTTATTTTTACTTTTTCCTTTTCATAGGCTTTTAAAATTCTCTTTTCTTGCTTCTATGGACTTGAAAAAGTTTCTTTCTTCCTTTCTCCTCTTTTTCTAGTGCTTTGCACTGATGTTTTTATTTCTACTTTTCCCCAGTGGTGACTGTGAAAATTTTAACATGCATGTTTAACACAGTCTGAGATCAGCCACCATCTTCCACTGGCCCCGCACAGAGGCGGGTGATCCCCTCAGACTAGCGTCTCCTGCGCCGACCTGAGTGCCATCCAGTGCTTCTGATCCGCCTTCTTCCTGTACCCCCAGCCAGTCATGACCATCCTACCCGTCATTTCTTCTTTAGATACAGCACATTTACCTTCACAAGAACCTCATACTTCCATCCGGAATTTATCAAGTTGAAAAAGACACTTCTGTCCCTCAGCTCATGGTCAGGCACGCCATAGCTAATCATTACACCTGCTGAGGTGAACATGTGAATCCTTCTCTCCCTCAAGGCACTTTTGTAATGAGTACAAAATGGTACATTTCCTGACGGTGAGCCATCTTAACATTCTTGGAACAAACCCTACTTATGACTTGGTATTTTAAAATAATCATATTGGAGTCTTCTATTTGATTCAGAAATTGTGTGCATTTGTTAATAATGAAATGAAGTTAAAAATTTCTTTTGTTTTACTGGCCTTACCTTTTTCTTTTCTTTTCTTTCTTTCTTTGTGTGTGTGTGTGTGTGTGTGTGTGTGTGAGACAGAGTCTCGGTCTGTCACCCAGTCTACAGTGCAGTGGTGCAGTCATAGCTCCCTGCAGCCTCGACCTCCTGGGCTCAAGAAATCCTCCCACCTCAGCCTCCCGAGTAGCTAGAACTACATGTGTGCGCTCACACACCCAGCTAATTTTTGTATGTTTTTGTAGAGATGAGGTATCACTACGTTACCCAGACTGGTCTCAAACTCCTGGGCTCAAGTGATCCTCCCACCTCAGCCTCCCAAAATGCTGGGATTGCAGATGTGAGCACCTTCACAAGATCTTTTCATTCTTCTCTGTCAAGCTCCAAATGTTGCTGGGTGGTTCTGGCTGAGGGTCTGGGGCTGCATCCCCTGAAGGCTCGGCCGGTGTTGACCCACTTCCAGGATGGTACATGCCTTGGCTTGTGGGTGGGAGGCCTCAGCTTCTCACCTGCAGGACTCTCCATGGGGCTGCTATTGGCACAGCATCTGACTTCACCCAGAAAGAGTAGTACTGAGAGAGAGAGAGAGAGAGACAGAGAGAGGTGTTGTAGTACCCTTCATGTCCTAGCCTCCAAGCCCTGCACCATCATGCTGTCTGCCATCTTTGTCACGAGAAACGCACTTTGCTGCTGGCCTTCTCCTTGTCGCTTCTTCTGCAAGTCCTTCTGCTGGAGCCTCCCCTGCTGCACGGCATCAGCCAGCACTTTACCATCTCAGGAAAAACCGCCCCTGAGCCTTCCTCTCATCTGAGTGTGGTTTCAGGTGGTGGAGGAGTAAAAATCTGTGGGGTCAGCCTAGCCCGTTTTAGAAGGAGAAATCCTTCCAGCTCTCTCTTACTTGGTGCCCCCTCTTCTGTTGGGTTCTTGATCTGAAACCTACAGATACAGGTGGACATCAGGTCCTGTCTAGATACTGCACAGTTTTATGTAAAGTTCTGTGTTTTTGTGCATGTTTGTAGACTTGCTTAAGGAGAGGCTCTGTAAAAATCCACAGAAGAGTCTATGAACCCAAAGTAGTTAAGAAGGGGTCTGCAGATAATTCCAAATGTGGAACATGGGAGAAAAGACTATTCATATTCATGTCTGTTTTAAGCTGAAAAGGTGAAAAAAATAAAATTAACTAAAATTAAAATAACAAATGACTAGACAGGAGCGTATGCACCTTATACAATACACACATTTCAGGGGCATTTTCTCAAAAGCTACATATTCATGGGGTTCCCCGCCGGACAGGGTGGACACCACTTCCATGTGGATTGTTCCATCAGAGCCTCCTAGGACGTCCTCTGAGGATCCTCTTGGCCCAACTCAGCGAACCTGAAGGTCACCCATGGACTACGAAGAACAAAGGCCCATGAAAGGGAAGATGTCCCCAAAGTAAAAAAAAAAGAAAAAGTCCTCTTGTACCCAAGGGAAGGAGCTGACCCAAGGGTGTCACTAGGAGTCCGCGCAGGTGTTGATACGTCACTTCGGGGACTGGAGGCGAATGTATTAGGTACTGGAGGCAAATGTATCGGGCGCTGGACGCAAATGTATCAGGAAGCAAATCTATCTGTTTCCTCTGTACCAGACCTGGAGGATGCCGCCTCCAGCAGGAACAGCCAACACAAGGCGGCTCTCCCCTAATGGGTTTTCTGTTCCTCGCTGAGATACAGTCCCCTACTCCAGAACAGAGTGGGGCTCCAGCACACGCGGGAAGAGTCACCGAGTGCCAGCCGGTGTCTACACCGTGGCCTGGGGCCCGTTGACTGGGCTCGGGGCACTCACAGGTATTGTGGTCACGGGGGCAAATGGCCATCCGGTTCCCTGCTCTCCACGGGCTTTCTTTAGCATCCAGTGGGCCTGCACCCGAATGTAGTTGCTGCTTCCCAGGCTGAGCCCGGGACTCGGAGCAGGCGGGCACCCGGGCAGGGCATCCTCCTCCGCGCACCGTCCCTGGAAGGGCCTCCGCGGTCCGCAGGTGCAGCTGTGCGGGAGCCCCTGGGCCGGCCAGGCTGGGGCGGAACCTGCTCCACAGCGACACCGTGCGGCGGCAGGAGGAACAGCTGCAGGAGGCGATGAGATCTGGGTCCTGACCCAGCGCAGAGAAGTGTCTGCACCTTGGAATGCTTGGATTTGCTTCCTCAAAAGGCAGCCTTCGATTATCTGAAATTCAAGTTCCAGCAGGCATCCTTGCTTTGTCTGTCAACCCTGCCACCCCGGTGGTCCGAAAGGCCTGGAAGAAACCCCGGTTGTCACAGGAGCACATTTTCCATGGGGAGCACGCAGCAAGCTCCAGAATAAGCACTTAAAATCCCCGTCCCAGTCCACACTCCAAACCTTCCAACAAAGTCTTACACCGAAAAGGACCCTGCCGAGCTGAGGGCTGAAGCCCCGTGTCCTGGGACCTTTGGAAACAGCCCGCGGGCCAGGAGCTGCTGTGGACCGTGAAGGTGTAAGGCCCAGGCATGTCCCAAGCAAGACGCGTGGCTCCAGCAGAGGAATCTTCCCGGAAGCAAGCCAGGAGCCCTGGGCTCAAAATCACCCTCAGCAAGACCAAGGCCTCTGAGCGAGTCGCTGCCTGCTCATCGCTTCCTTCTGGTCACATGGAAAGGGGAACTCACCGCGGGACACTTGCTAGTGTTTACTAAGGGGCAGCTTCCATCGCAGACCTGACAGCACATTCGAGAACAGTGCGAGGAAAACAGGAGTTATTTATAAAAATGCAAAGCACAAGAGAATACCGGGACCAGTGGCACAAGCAGGAACCAGGAAGTGACCGTGTGCCCAGCCTCTCACCTGACCCTGGGCAGGAGTATAAAGAACCCTGGCTCGGGGAGCTCCACACCTGCACACCTCACTCTCACCTGCTCCTCTACCTGCTCCACCCTCAATCCACCAGAACCATGGGCTGCTGTGGCTGCTCTGGAGGCTGCGGCTCCGGCTGTGGGGCCTGTGGCTCCAGTTGTGGGGGCTGTGGCTCTGGCTGTGGAGGCTGTGGCTCCAGCTGCTGTGTGCCCGTCTGCTGCTGCAAGCCCGTGTGCTGCTGTGTGCCAGCCTGTTCCTGCTCTAGCTGTGGCTCCTGTGGAGGCTCCAAGGGGGGCTGTGGCTCCTGTGGGGGTTCCAAGGGGGGCTGTGGCTCCTGTGGAGGCTCCAAGGGGGGCTGTGGCTCCTGTGGAGGCTCCAAGGGGGGCTGTGGCTCCTGTGGGGGCTCCAAGGGGGGCTGTGGCTCCTGTGGGGGCTCCAAAGGGGTCTGTGGCCCTTGTGCCTGCTCCCAGTGCAGCTGCTGTAAACCCTGCTGCTCCTCCTCAGGCTGTGGGTCATCCTGCTGCCAGTCCAGCTGCTGCAAACCCTGCTACTGTTCCTCAGGCTGTGGGTCATCCTGCTCTCAGTCCAGCTACTGCAAACCCTGCTGCTGTCAGTCCAGCTGCTGCAAGCCCTGTTACTGCTCCTCAGGCTGTGGGTCATCCTGCTGCCAGTCCACCTGCTGCAAGCCCTGCTGTTCCCAGTCTAGCTGCTGTGTCCCCGTGTGCTGCCAGTGCAAGATCTGAGGCTCTGTACTCAGGCCTCATGTGAGTCCTGCTAATCCTGTCTTCCGAAGCTGTGACTTGTGCTTCATTGTTGAGCCTCAAACCACTGCTCAGAGTCCATTCCCCGCTATAGAATGAAGCCATATCTGGCTGCCTTTTCCTAAGGAGAGTTGACCCTAATTAATGTCCATTGTCTCTACTAACAAATTCTCTTCCCAAGTCACCTGCAACTAGGCTGAATCACCCCTCACCCGCTAGCCTTGCCTTTGCTCATCTATTCAGAGGCCTGAGCTCCTGAATCCACTTGTAGTCCTGTCTTTTCCAGCTAGAGCAGCTGGCCATGAGCATCCCACCTGCAACAAGGTGTGCGTTTAAGAGGCTTCCTTGGAGTGGCTTTGCATGTCCAAAGCTCTGCTTTATCTTAAATGGAAACTAATAAAAATACCGTGCTGACAAACTGAAACACATACCTTGCTGATTTCTCTGTTGTTCGGCGTCATTACTCTGGCTATGGCTACGGTTTTCTTGTTCTTGTATTTCGGACTGCTTGGCTCTGATGGTGATGTCGGTGGAAGGTGCTAGGATGGGGCTGGCTGTCTCCCCTGCCTCTCGTCTCCTTCCCGGCTGACCCCTCTTTTCTCAGAACCCCTCTCTCCCCAGGTCTTTCCAGCTATGGATCTGATGGAGACAGAACTGTTCCTCAGGTGAGGGCCACAGAAGCAGAAGATGCTGCTGAAAACTACAGGGGGTTGGGTGAGGGGCGGGCGCAGTGGCTCACGCCTGTAATCCTCGCACTTTGGGAGGCCAGGGGGGGCAGATCACCTGAGGTCAGGAGTTCGAGACCAGCCTAGCCAACATTGTGAAACCCCGTCTCTGCTAAAAATACAAAAATTAGCCGGGTGTGGTGGTGTGGGCCTGTAATCCTAGCTACTCAGGAGACTGAGGCAGGAGAATCACTTGAACTCAGGAGGTGGAGGTTGCAGTGAGCCTTGCACCATTGCACTCCAGCTGGGCGATAGAGCAAGACTCTATCTCAAAAAAAAAAAAAAGAGGCAATATTAATAGAGTTGAATTATTTATTTCAAGTTATTTGGAAACACAGTAATTTATTGGTGGGATATGCCCTAAGCATAGAAAGAACACTAAAATAAAATTCCTAAGCTGTTTTTAGAAGTCATGGTGGCAGTGGGAGTGTGGTTGATATCCTGCTGTGAATGTTGTATGGAAAAAGCAAATGCATAAATTAGGTTGGTATCAGAACTAGAATTTTTGGTGTGGAACTGATGAGGTCAAGTAAAAACCTTGTCATCCTGAATTTGAATTAGACATATCGATATGAAATCATGATGTATTTTATCCATCCCATGATGTATTATATCCATTTTTATATAGGAAACTATAAAAATAGTTTCCTCCTCCACTGAAAGACTCAGAAACAATGAGCCATCCTGTAGCAGTGAACACGCCCAGCACCAAGACTGTTGTCTTCAAATGCTGTTTATTGTATCTCCTTGGAACCTGGCTTTTCTGATGAATCGGCTGGAAGTGAACAAGATAAATCTAGAACATCTTGTTATCCCAGAAAGCAGAGATGATAACTAAGACTAAAGCAGTCATATCAAAAGAACTAAAGAGTCAGCAGGGCAAGGTGGCTGACGCCTGTAATCCCAGCACATTGGGAGGCTGAGGCGAGTGGATCACTTGAGGTCAAGAGTTCGAGACCAGCCTGACCAACATGGTGAAACCTTGTCTCTACTAAATGCAAAACATTAGCCAGGTGTGGTGGTGCATGACTGTAATCCCAGCTACTTGGGCGGCTAAGGCAGGAGAATCTTTTGAACCTGGGGGGCAAAGATTGCAGTGAGCTGAGATGGCACCATTGCACTCCAGCCTGAGCAACAAGAGCAAGACTTCATCTCAAAAAAAAAAAAAAAGGTAAGTGTCAAACCTGGAGAAACTCTCTATATCTCTATAGATGGACCTGGGACAATCTGAACACCAATTTCTTAACTGGACTGATACACATCAAGTATGTTTAAACTAGGAGTGAGTAATCATATATACACACACACACACACACACAAATAATAATACAGACAGTATGCAAACTGTAAAACATAGTTGCCTTTAGAGGATTCTAGGAATCAAGTCATTATTTTGAACATGACTAAATAAAGGAAAATAATCAGACACTTATTCTGTCTCTGATAGACAAACTATATCTTACGGTAACCAAAAAATTAGAGGAAGTATTCCAGTTTATGAATAAAGAAGAAATCGTAGAATTAGAAGCTCACCATTTTGTAACCCCTAATGAAATAATGGGGCTATCAAATTTACTGCATGCAGCCAAATCACTGTTTAGAGAAAAATTTATAGCCTTAAATGAATATGTTAGAGTGAAAAAGAAAAGCTCATTTAGCCAAAGCCTATCTATAGGACTGGCAGTGTTGCCACACAGAGCACAGAACGGGGTGGTAATTAGGGCTCTTTATAGGTATCCTGGTTCTCCTCTCCTTCTGGGAACAGGTCAGATGGCAGGTGGTAGAGTGGCCCTTCCATGAGCCCTCTCTAAGTCAGGTGTGACCATGTGATTTGCTTGCCTCAGTGGGAAGAAGTTTGAAGCACCTGCTGCAGTTTTCTGAATTCTCTGTTTCTTCTCCCCACTGTCACCACTAATGTTCCAAGCAGTGGCTGCTGCTTCCGACTGAGTCCCAGAGTGACGAAGCACAGAGCAGAGTCACCAGCTGACGTGCAGTGGCCTGCGATGTGAACAAGAAGCAAGCCTGTGTCGTGTGAAGTCACTGAAATGTGGAGGTGGCTTGTGTGGGCAGCATAATTGGTCTATCCTGGTTGACCCAGAAACCGACCAGAGCAAAAACATAGCATTGAGACCTTGGTTTATTGGTCAGGAGGTGGGTGGAAAGGAAAGTTATCAGAGGCGAGAAAGGTAGTTGTTATGTATTTGGTAAGACTGTCCCAGATCGTGTATCCCTGAGGGAAGAGTTCAGAAAACACAAGGCCCCTCCTGCGTGGGTTGTTGTGGCTGCATTTATCAAAGTATTACAAGAACAGGGTGAGCTCGAAAGAACCGGCTGGTTTACCAGCCAGGAGGAGAGTTCTAGAAAACCTGGAGAAATCTGGGGGGCTACAGAGTTCTCAGTTCTACCTGGTAAATGATAACACTTAGAAGGCCTTTGAGCAGCAAAGGACAATTAAAGCTGACATGAGGCCGGGCGCGGTGGCTCACGCCTGTAATCCCAGCACTTTGGGAGGCTGAGGCAGGCGGATCACGAGGTCAGGAGATTGAGACCATCCTGGCTAACACAGTGATACCCTGTCTCTACTAAAAATACAAAAAATTAGCCGGGCGTAGTGGCAGGCGCCTGTAGTCCCAGCTGCTGTGGAGGTTGAGGCAGGAGAATGGCGTGAACCTGGGAGGCGGAGCTTGCAGTGAGCCGAGATCACATCACTGCACTCCAGCCAGGGAGACAAAACGAAACACCAAATGAAAAAAAAAAAAAAAAAAAAAAAGCTGAAATGAAAGGAACCCTCTTTAAGGGTACACTTTGATGAGATTCCATAAGGGTGGACCACACTGCAGGTAGGGAGTTGGTGGCTGCATCCAGCCTGGCCAGTGGGGCAGGAGGGGCTGCTGTGGCGTCAGTGGGTCCGGAAGAAAACACCAGAAACTTCTCCCTCCATGGCTCACTGGGCGTTCTCTTTGCTTGGCCTGTGGCTCCCGTGGGTAAATTCATGTCTTGGTATGTGATGAAGAGATTTCTCTGGGGAAGAAGGGGAGGTGTTGGGCCCAGGAAGGACCCAGTGACCTGCAGATCAAAGACGGCCTTCCTACCTCAGTAATGGGCACCAGAGAAAAGCCTGCTGTCAGCCGTCCATTGGAAATAGACCCAACAGAACCAACGCTGTCTGTGCTTGGGGTGTGGGGGGTAGAAGAGAAAGCAAAAGAAAACCAAAACCTTCCTTAATAATGAACAGATGACACGTGATAGTTAGCAAGATGTAGGACACAGTTGTAACTCTCCGTGAAATCAACAAAGAGAAAATCAAGTGTTGGATATTTCATGCATAATTTTTTGATAAAATCATAGGATTGCCTGCTGCAACATCCTTCATTTCACAGTTGACCATTACAGAATGATGCTGAAGGGAGTCACATTGCAAAAACAACTGAGCTCCTTCTCATCCTTCATGAACGCCTCTCTTTGAGGTCAACCCACCCCGTTGGGAAGCCCCTATCTTTTCTCCTTGGCCAGCTTCTCTTTCAGGGTGAACTGCCTGATCTTCACTGCAGTTGCCTTGCCTGGCTCCCAGCAGAGGTTCTCCAACGTCACTTTCATCGACATCACAGAATCCTACATTTCTTTTTTTTTGCAAGCATTGCAATTTTACTTGAAATTTGCATTGTAAATATGACTGTGGAATATTTACTTAAGAGAGCTGGTTCTGCAAAGACATGGAAGAGATCTGGGAGGGGATGTGTGTGTGGGAATAAGTGATATTGTTAAGTAAATGAGCTGCTTGATGGAGAACACTTTCAGAACTGGTCAGCTTGGCCCTGTCTCTGCTAAAAATACCAAAAAAAAAAAAAAAAATTAGCCAGGCGTGGTGATGGGCACCTGTAGTCCCAGCTATTCGGGAGACTGAGGCAGGAAAATGGGGTGAATCCAGGAGGCGGAGCTTGCAGTGAACCGAGATCACACAACTGCACTCCAGCCTGGGTGACAGAGCAAGACTCCGTCTCAAAAAAAAAAAAAAAATTGGTCAGCCTGGGCTGGGCATGGTGGCTCACTCCTGTAATCCCAGTTCTTTGGGAGGTTAAGGAACACTTTAGCTCAGGAGTTCAAGACCAGTCTGGGTGACATACAAGACCCCATCTCTACAGAAAAATAAAAAAAATTAGCTGGGCATGGTGGTGCACACCTGCAGTCCCAGATAATAGGGAGGCTGAGGTGGAAGAATCTCTTGAGCCTGGGAGGTTGAGGCTGCAGTGAGCTATGATTGTACCACCACACTCCAGCCTGGGTGACAGAGTGAGACCCTGTCTCAAATAAATAAATAAATAAATAAACAAATAAATGACATTGTCAGCTTGTTTGCTTGTTTGTGGTTATTTTCTTTCTCCTCCTTCTCATTCTCCTCCTCCTCCTCCTCCTCCTCCTTCTGTTTTTAATAGTCTCACTGCACTGCCCAGGCTGGTCTCGAACTCCTGGGCTCAAGGGATCCTCCTGCCTCAGTCTCTCGAGTAGCTGGTACTACAGGCATGCACCACTGCTGCTAGTGAATATTTTCAAAACCTGATGGTTTCCCACCCCCCAGGAATCTTGGATAATGAGTGTAGGGAGACCCTACATGGAGCCTAGAGATGCTGGCTGGGTGTGGAGTGGCCACCAAGGGACCATCTTAGCAGGAATCTCTGGTCAGAGTGATCGGGGAACCAGACTCAGTCCTGAAGCAAGCAGGGGGCACCTTCAGCTCACGGACAGCAGACTGTGGAGCTGCTCAGCCTCTATAATTACATAGTCCAATTCTTCAGAATCATCTAAGTATCTATCTCTCAACTATGTATCTCTGTATTCATCTATGTATCTATGTATATATGTATCTAGCTAGCTAGCTATGTATCTATGTATCCATGTATGTATGTATGTATGTATTGATCTATCTATCTATCTATCTATCTATCTATCTATCTATGTAGGGACAGAGCCAGCCCAGTGCAGAGCCCTAGCTGCCTTTCTGTGCCCAAAGAGGGCCAGACCCTCCACACTTGTGGGTATTTCTTGTCAGGCAGGATGAGAGACTGAGAAAAGAAATAAGACACAGAGACAACGTTTAGAGAAAGAAAAGTGGGCCCAGGGGACCGGCGCTCAGCATACAGAGGATCTGCACCGGCACCGGTCTCTGAGTTCCCTCAGTATTTGTTAATTACTGTTTTCACTATCTCAGCAAGAGGAATGCAGCAGGAGAGCAGGGTGATAGTGGGGAGAAGGTCAGCAAGAAAACATGTGAGCAAAGGAATCTGTGCTGCAAGTAAGTTCAAGGGAAGGTACTACGCCTGGATGTGCACGTAGACCAGATTTACGCTTTTCTCCACCAAACATCTCAGTGGAGTAAAGAGTAACAAAGCAGCATTGCTGCCAACATGTCTCGCCTCTTGCCACAGGGCAGCTTTTCTCCTATCTCAGAACTCAACAAATGGACAATCAGGTTTTATACCGAGACATTCAGTTCCCAGAGGTGGGCAGGAGACAGTGGCCTTCTTCTATCTCAACTGCAAGAGGCCATCCTCTTTTACTAATCCTCCTCAGCACAGACCCTTCATGGGTGTCGGGCTAGGGGACGGTCAGGTCTTTCCCATCCCACGAGGCCATATTTTAGACTATGACATGGGGAGAAACCTCGGACAATACCCGGCTTTCCGGGGCAGAGGTCCCTGCGGCTTTCCGCAGTGCATTGTGCCCCTGGTTTATTGAGACTGGAGAATGGTGATGACTTTCCCCAAGCATACTGCCTGTAAACATTTTGTTAACAAGGCACATCCTGCACAGCCCTAGATCCCTTAAACCTTGATTCCATACAACACATATTTTTGTGAGTTCAAGGTTAGGGCAAAGGTACAGATTAACAGCATCTCAGGGCAAAGCAATTGTTCAGGGTACAGGCCAAAATGGAGTTTCTTATGTCTTCCCTTTCTACATAGACACAGTCACAATCTGATCTCTCTTTCTTTTCCCTACATATCCCCCTTTTCTTTTTGACAAAACTGCCATCGTCTTCATGCCCTGTTCTCACTGGTCACTCTCTCTCCAGAGCTGCTGGATACACCTGTCGACTAACAACAGACAGAACAGACATACACGGATTAATATGAAATTTACAATAGTGGAACTTCTGATGGTTTTAACCCAAGTGACAGGGTTAAGGTTTGTGAGGCCGTCAGCAGCGTTCACCATTGCCTCGGTTTCTGGCACCACATTTAAATGGGCTTTTGCTGCCTCAAAAATTTGTTATTTTAATTTTGAAATACCTAAAGTAAGATTATCTTCTCTTCCTTTTAGATGGCGTCTACCCGTGTCCCAGCGATGCTCAGACTCTTTATAGGCTCTGGGTGTAATAAAAAATCTGACATATTCCAGTCACACTGTAACTGAGAAAGATATTCCAAACTCACGAGCCTATCTCCCATCCAAATGACAGTTTGTCTGAGATCATTAATTTGATTTGCCAATTTTTGATCTATTTGCGTCTGAGAATTCCACAATTTTGAGGAATTCTTTTGCCAATTATTTACATATTCTGCAGTTTAAACAGAGGAGTGTAAAGCAATTCTAGCAGCCACCGCAGTCACTGTCACTGCAATAAGACCCATAATCACTGCAATCAAAGTAAAAATGAATCTTTTGGACCTAGTTAGAACTCCTTTTAATACTTCCGTTAAAATATGGACGGATGGGGCCGGGTGCAGTGGCTCAAGCCTGTAATCCCAGCACTTGGGGAGGCCCAGGTGGGTGGATCACGAGGTCAGGAGATGGAGACCATCCTGGCTAACACGGTGAAACCCCGTCTAAACTAAAAATACAAAAAAGTTAGCCGGGCGTGGTGGCGGGTGCCTGTAGTCCCAGCTACTCGGGAGGCTGAGGCAGGAGAATGGCGAACCTGGGAGGTGGAGCTTGCAGTGAGCCAAGATCACGCTAGTGTACTCCAGCCTGGGCGACAGAGCAAGACCACCTCAAAAAAAAAATATGGACAGATGGGGAAGCCTCCCATGGTTGGTCCATGGACACAGGGATCCACACGCCCTCTCTTGCCCTCACCAGCAGAATATGGTGCTGCCAATCTAAAGGTGGATCGATGCAAGTAAACAATCTACAATCTCCACAGGTTATAATTTGGGAATCTGGTTTAATAACTATGTTTCCTACAACTAGCACATATATAAGGAGGTTTTACACAACTTTGGAAATGAATTGTCAGATTGGAATTTAGGTTAATAGTATAATATGGCTTACGATCGCTTGTTCCTATAGCTTGATTTCCAGAACAAATTTTAATGTGGTGCGAGGCCCACACTAAGCTTTTATAATTTGGGATGTTCAGGATCAGTAACAGGTCAAGGAGATGAAATTCCCTTTTCACCCCGTTTCCATCACCTGGTCCAGCCTTTTAGTTAAATTATAATCATAGGCTGGATTAGTGGGCCAGACGGATGGTGCCTGTGAACATGAGTGAGTCTGGCCCGTACAATCATAATATAATTGGCCTCAAGGGGCCCAGTGTATAATGGTTCCAAATTCATTGTTTTGTAATACCAACGCAGTATCAGCCACACATTCTTCCCAAACTAAGACTTCTGGGTCTTTTGATTCTTTGGGAATTTCCTTGGGGCAAGGTTTTCCCTTAGTCCTAAAGTTTAATGATCTTTGATAAGAAGAATCTTGTAAATTATTTTTCTGTGACATTCCACTTACCATGTGATAAGTAAATCTACTGGTGGCACTGACAGTAGGTGCTTCTACCAACCAATTTTGGGTTGTAGGCATTAAGCATCCTGGTGCCTTCCCCAGGCACATAGGAGGATAATGATACCCAGTGGAAATATTTATCGTCATTGCTATTTCTTCAGGTGGGGCAGGGCCACGGTCGTCTGTGGGGCCCGGTACCCATGCACTATTATTAACATATACTTCAATAGGATTATCCATCCATGTGACTGCCCGAATTAAGGGCAGGAAAGGCACGCAGGCCCAGGAAGTATAATTAGCTGCACCTGCTCCTGCAGACATGGGGAGACTCCCCCCCGTTTGACACAATCATCAAAGCTGCAAGCAGCATATTCTCTGGAGTTTGCGTTACCCTTGTTTTCTTCAGGCTTTTTTCAGCTAACTGTGTCAGCTCCGCTTTCCTGGTGGATGGCAACTTCCTCTGTAAGTTGTGGGTACCCAAACTGGACGCTGATTTTCTTCTGGTGAAACACAAGCAGAGCCTCTCCCCCACGTTATCCCCTTCTCTATTTCCCACGTTCTACTGCTGTCTTTCTACCAAATCAGTTTTCCTTCACGTCGGCTGTTCTTTTTACCAGTAAAATGTCGTTCTGCAGAAGTAGTGGTCTGATTTTCATAAATGTTTTAAAAATTTAAAGTGTAGAATGCTAGATTAAGTTGCATCTGGGGAGTGTTATACTCCTTACTGTCTTTTTCCTTTTTTTGTTTCACCAATTGAGCTTTGAGTGTTCTATTAGTTCTTTCCATTGTGGCCTGTCCTTGAGAATTATAAGAGATTCCTGTTGTGTGTGTAATTTTCCACTGACTTAAGAATTTTTTTAAAGGATTTACTACAGTATCCTGGCCCATTATCTGTTTTAATTTTTTCTGGAACTCCCATGACTGCAAAACAAGATAATAAATGTCTTTTAACATGGGAAGTGCTTTCTCCTGTCTGGCACGTTGCCCATATGAAATGGGAATAAGTATCAACTGTCACATGGACAAATGACAATTTTCCAAATGAAGGTACATGTGTGACATAACTCATTAGGACGTAGACCTCTGGGATTAACTCCTGCCTCCTCAGTGGGCAGGTGTAGGACTTGACAGTGGGTGCAACGTTGTACAATATTTTTTGCCTGTTTCCATGTGATATCAAATTTATTTTTTAATCCTGTTGCATTTACATGAGTCAGGGCATGAAGTTCTTGTGCTTCCATGAATGCAGATGATACTAGCAAGTCAGCTTGTTCATTTACCTTAGTTAAAGGCCCTGGTAAATTAGTATGTGCTCGAATAACAGTAATATAAAATGAGAAATTTCTTTTTCTTACAGTTTGTTGTAACAAATTAAACAGCTGGTTTAACTGATCATCCATACTATACTTGATTAGGGCTGTCTCAACATCCTTTGTAGCCTGTACTACATATGCAGAATCTGACACAATGTTAATAGGCTGATTAAAATCTTGTAACACTGAAATGACAGCAAGCAACTCTGCTCTTTGAGCTGAGTGATACGGAGTTTCAATGACTTATTTTTTGGCCCAGTGTAAACTGCTTTTCCCTTGCTGGAACCATCAGTAAACACCACCAGAGCATTTTCTAAAGGTTTATGTCTGGTAATTTTAGGTAAAATCCAAGTAGTCAGCTTTAAAAACTGGAAGATTTTTGTTATTTGGGTAATGATTGTCAATAATTCCCACAAAATCAGCAAGACCAGTCTGCTCTGCACCAGAAGTGATAAAGGCTTGTCTAATCTGTTCCTTGTTTAAAGGAACAATGATTTTATCTGGGTCACTTCCACACAATTTTACTATTTGTAATCTTGCCTGACCAATACATATAGCCATCTGATCCAAGTACAATGTAAAAGTCTTAATCGTACCGTGAGGAAGGAAGGACCACTCCACAAGATATGTGTTTTGAACAATAATGCCTGTTGGAGAATGTGCAGTAGCAAAAATCAAAAGTTGGAGTGGGGCTAAGTGATCTATTCTATTTACTTGTGCTGACCAAATTTTTTCTTCAGCTAATTCAATTTCTTTTGTTGCCTCAGGAGTTAATGTTCTTTTACTATTCAATTGTGGATCCCCTCTCAAGATAGAGAACAAATTTGACATGGCATAACTAGGGGTGTCTAGAGGTGGCCAAATCCAATTTATATCTCCTAGCAATTTTTGAAAGTCATTTAATGTTTTTAATGCATCTTTTCTTATTTTTATTTTTTGTGGTTTAATTTTCCTTTCCTCTACCTGCATTCTCAAATAATGAAAAGAAGTCGAGGTCTGAATCTTATCAGATGCTATTGTCAGTCCTGCGTTTGCAACCTCTGTCTGCAAAAATGTGTAACAGTCAATTAATTTGTCTCTCGTTTTTGCAGCACACAAAATATCATCAACATAATGAATGATCTAACAGTCCGAAAACTTGTCTCTAACTGGCTGAAGAGCTTGAGCTACAAAAGTCTGACAAATAGTTGGACTCTTAAGTATTCCCCGAGACAGCACTTTCCACTGAAACCTGGTGGCTGGTTCTTTATTATTTATGGCTGACATAGTAAAAGCAAATTTTTCAAAATCCTGTTTTGCCAGAGGAATGGTAAAAAAGCAATCCTGCAGATCAATGATAATTAGAGGCCAGTCTTTGGGGATCACGGTCGGAGAGGGCAACTGGGCTCGAGAGATGCCATGGATTGAATCACAGCATTAACGGCTCTTAAGTCAGTCAGCCTGCGCCATCTGCCGGATTTCTTCTGAATTACAAACACTGGAGAATTCTAAGGAGAGAAAGTGGGTGAAACATGTCCTTTTTAAAATAGTTTTTTAACTATTTTATGTAGTGCCCCCAAATTTTCCTTAGGGAGCGGCCACTGTTTGACCCAGACAGGACGCTGTGGGGCGAGTCTGAATTGCTCCTTCACCATAGTGGACTGTAACTTGGGCCATAATGGGCACGGCCAGCCGAGTCACAGTGAGCCTGGTTTCGGGCTCCCTCCCCCAGCACTCACTCGGCTGAGGAGGGGGTGGCCATCCTGGTTTTAACCCCAACGGCCCCAACGGTTCTGCACCTTTTCCTTCTCATTTTAATGGCTCAGGATATAGTACCTCCTGTAATTGATTGTAGTCAACATTTTGCTTTGACCGAGCCGTTACAGACAATGCTACATATTTACAGTGTGAACTTTCTGTTCCTTTCCGAAATTCTGTCCCTGCCTCTTCCTCCCGATCTATTACACAGCTTTCAGGGGCATCAGAAATTGAAATGCTGTCTTCTTCTATTTGAAACGGTTCTAAAGTTGCTTTAATAACGGCCCAATCATTCCATACTGTCAGTGGGATGTTTTTACCGTCCCTACTTTCTTGTATTAACTATTTGCCAATTTTTCCCAATCTTTTAGATCTAAAGTTCCCTGTTCTGGAAACCATGGGCAGAATTGTTCTATTGTTTGAGATAGCATAATTAGATTTTCTGTGGAAGCTTTGACTCCCCCTCTTTTTAAAAGAATTTTAATGAAGCTGAGATAAGAGGCATATTTACTTTCATTTTGCCTCTTATCTCAGCTTCATTAAAATTCTTTTAAAAAGTTTGTCCCATTTTTACCCTGGGTTCGCGGTGAGCACTCAAGCCTGTAATCCCAGGCTGACTTTGATGGACTTGGCCGAGATCGGGCGGATCAACTGTCCTCAATGCTCAGGAGTTCTGAGACTATACCTGGCTAACATGGTGAAAGGCCCCACATTGGGTGCCAGATGAAGGGGTGCCCTGCTCCTCCACAACTGTGGGTATTTCCTGTCAGGCAAGACCAGAGACTGAGAAAAGAAATAAGACAAAGAGACAAAGTATAGAGAAAGAAAAGTGGGCCCAGGGGACCGGCACTCAGCATACGGGGGACCTGCACCAGCACCGGTCTCTGAGTTCCCTCAGTATTTGTTAATTACTATTTTCACTATCTCAGCAAGAGGAATGCAGCAGGAGAGCAGGGTGATAGTAGGGAGAAGGTCAGCAAGAAAACATGTGAGCAAAGGAATCTGTGTCACAAATAAGTTCAAGGGAATGTACTATGCCTGGATATGTACGTAGGCCAGATTTGTGCTTTTCTCCATCCAAAAGCTCAGTGGAATAAAGAGTAACAGAGCAGCATTGCTGCCAACATGTCTCACCTCCTGCCACAGGGCAGCTTTTCTCCTGTCTCAGAACTGAACAAATGTACAATCAGGTTTTATACCGAGACATTCAGCTCCCAGGGGCAGGCAGGAGACAGAGGCCTTCCTCTATCTCAACTGCAAGAGGCTTTCCTCTTTTACTAATCCTCCTCAGCACAGACCCTTCATGGGTGTCGGGCTAGGGGACGGTCAGGTCTTTCCCATCCCACGAGGCCATATTTCAGACTATGACATGGGGAGAAACCTCGGACAATACCCGGCTTTCCGGGGCAGAGGTCCCTGCGGCTTTCCGCAGTGCATTGTGCCCCTGGTTTATCGAGACTGGAGAATGGTGATGACTTCTCCCAAGCATACTGCCTGTAAACATTTTGTTAACAAGGCACATCCTGCACAGCCCTAGATCCCTCAAACCTTAATTCCATACAACACATGTTTCTGTGAGCTCAAGGTTGGGGCAAAGGTACAGATTAACAGCATCTCAGGGCAAAGCAATTGTTCAGGGTACAGGTCAAAATGGAGTTTCTTATGTCTTCCCTTTCTACATAGACACAGTCACAATCTGATCTCTCTTTCTTTTCCCTACATGTGCCACCAGCTGCTTCTCCTCAGTCTCCATTGCTGAATTCTCCTCCTTCAGGCCCTGAGCACTGGGCAGTGCCAGGTTCAGTGGGATGGGGGTATCTCTTTCTCTCCTGCAATCTCCTCCATGTCTCTCACAACACCTTCCCCTCTAGGTTCCCCACTCACAGGCCCAGGTGCCTGCTTCTCATTGCTATCTGGCCTTTCAAACTAAGCACATCCCAGACTGAACTCCTTCTCTTGCCCCTGAAACCAGCACCTTCCCAGCCTTCCCCATCTTGATTCACAGCAGCTCCATCCTTCCCAGTGCTCAGGACAGAAGCCTGGGCATCCTCTCAACTCCTCTTCCACCCTCCACATCCAATCCAACAACAAATCTCCAAGGTTCTACCTTGGAAACATATTTGGAATCTGATTCGCCAATTGCCTAATTGGTGATTTATCCATTGACCGCCTTCACTGCCACCACCTGATATCAACAGCATCTCCAGCTTTCCAGTTACTCTCCCACGCCCTTTACAAACATGACTCCCTCAGTAAGCATGAGTATCTGCGAGGTATGCACTCTTTTTAAAATTTAACTTTTTATATTTGGTTGATTGTAGATTCACCTGCAGTTACTCATAAGAAGACAAAGGGGATCTCATGTACCCTTTCCCATGTCCCCTCTGATAGCATCTGGAATGCAAGTAACATGACAACACAGTGAGGATATTGACCTCGGCATAGTCTCAATACAGATCATTTCTCATAAGGACTGCGTTGTCCCTGTTGCCAGCTGCATTTCCCTCCCTGTCCTCCATTTCATAATTTGTCATTTTGAGGAATAGTATGGTGTGGAAACACACAGTGTGTAACCTTTTGAGACTGGCTTTTCCTACCCAGCACGATTCTCTGGAGATTCATCCAGGTCATCAGGCGTCTATCATTTCTGCCATTTCATGGCTGAGACGTGTCCACTGGCAGGGGTGGACCAGCGTGCTTCCTCTTCACCCATCAAGAGACATGTGGGTGTCTCCAGCATTTGGTGATCATGAATAAACCTCCTATAAACATTTGTGGACAAGGTTTTCCTGATCATGAATAAACTTCCTATAAACATTTGTGGACAGGTTTTCCTGATCATGAATAAACTTCCTACTGTTATTTGTGGACAGGTTTTCCTGATCATGAATAAACTTCCTATAAACATTTGTGGACAGGTTTTCCTGATCATGAATAAACCTTCCTATAAACATTTGTGGACAGGTTTTCCTGATCGTGAATAAACCTCCGATAAACATTTGTGGACAGGTTTTCCTGATCGTGAACAAACCTCCGATAAACATTTGTGGACAGGTTTTCCATGTGCACACGTCTCTCGGATAAATGCCCAGGAGTGAGATCGCTGTTCTGAATGGTGGTTGTGTGGTTAGTTTTTTCATAGTCTACCAGCCTATCTTCCGGAGTGGCTGTACCATTTTGCATTCCCACCGTCAACACACGAGTGGCCCAGCTTCTCTGCCTCTTGCCGGGATTTGGTGTCGCTGCTATTTTTTTGCTAAGCCAGTCTCATAGGGGCATCATGATATCACATTACTGGTTAGTTTGTCTTTCCTAAAGTCTGAGGATGTCAAACTTCCTCTCACATCCTTCTTTGCCATCTGTACATCCTCTTCAGTGAATTGTCTCTTCAAGCCTTTTGCCCATTTTTGGATTGGATTGTTTTTGTTTGTTTGTTTGTTTTTATGTCTGATTTGCTGTTGTGTTTTGAGAGTCCTTTACATAGTCGAGATTTGTGTATTCCAGTCCTTTGTCAGATATGTGGCTTGTGTAAATATTTTGGTTAGGGTGCAAGGTTATTTTATTTATTATTTATTCACTATTATTTTTAGACAGGTTCTCACT
The DNA here is from genome assembly GCF_008728515.1 of Papio anubis. Lineage (NCBI taxonomy): Eukaryota > Metazoa > Chordata > Mammalia > Primates > Cercopithecidae > Papio > Papio anubis. The sequence goes on from NC_044987.1 coordinate 122,139,564, forward strand.
CTGTTGCCCAGGCTGGAGGGCAGTGGTGCAATCATGGCTCACTGTCCCCTTGATCTCCCAGGCTCAAGGGATCCTCCCAGCTCAGCCCCCAAGTAGCTGGGACCACAGGTGCACACCAGCATGCCTGGCTTTTTTTTTTCTTTTTTTCTTTTCTTTTTTTTTTTTTTTTTTTTTGTAGAGATAGGGTCTCACTATGTTGCCTAGACTGGTCTCAAACTCCTGGACTCAAGTGATCCTCCTGCCTTGGCCTCCCACAGTGTTGGGATTACAGGTATGAGCCACCATGTGCAGTCAAAATTCTTTTTAAAATACTGCTGAATTATATTATGAATAGGATATTTTTCTTTTCCTCTGCCACAGCAACTGGCTGCCTGGGTTATGGAATGAGACGCAGAGCCCCAGGTGTCTTGTGGTGGTGGGAGGTGTGGGCTGACTTAGCTACTGAGATCTTGGTGTGGTTTGTTGCTGCAGCATAACCCAGGTCATCCTGACTGTCACTGGGTAACTGAGAGGCTGGAAAAGAAAATGTGCCGAGAAAGGCAGTTTCCACAGGATATACAAAAATCTATACTGCATTAGTCAGGGTTCTCCAGAGACACAGAACCAGTGGGAGATTAGGTACAAAGGTAGATTAGATAGATAGATAGATACATACATACATACATACATACATACATGCATGCATGCATACATACAGAGATACATGCATAGATAATAGATATAGACATAGATGGATAGATACAAAGATAGACAGATAATAGATAGATATATCAATACATAGATGAAATTATATATAGACACATAGATGATAGATACACAGACACATAGATACATACATAGGTAGACACATACATAGATAGATAAATAGATACATAGATATATGGATAGATGATAGGTAGATAGCTACATAGTTAGATAGCTACATAGATAGATACATATATACACAGATACATAGATAGATACATGGCTATATAGATAGATAAAAAGATAGATAAATAGATACATAGATGGATAGATATGTATATAGATACATAGATGATAGATACATACATAGACACATAGATACATACATACATACAAACATACATACATACATACACACAGAGAGAGATACATAGATGATTATGAAGAATTGGTCCATGTGATTCTGGAGGCTGAGCAGCTCCATGATCTGCTGTCTGTAAGCTGAAGACCTAGGAAAGCTGGCCGAGTCTTTCAGTTCAAGTCCAGAGGCCCGAGAACGAGGGAGTTGATGGTGTGAGTGTGAGTCCGAGAGCAGGAGACCGATGTCCCAGCTGGAGCCGTCAGGCAGAAGGGGACTTCCTCCACCTTTTGATCTGTTCAGACCATCAGTGGATCGGAGGAAGCCACTCACACCAGGGAGGGCATCTCTTTCCTGAGTGCACTGGTCCCAGTGCTCATCTCACCCAGAAACTGCCCTCACAGACCACCAAGAAATAACATTGAGCCAAATATCCGGGCACCCTGGGATCCAGCCACATTGACACGTAAAATTAACCATCTCGTATACCAACCTGATTAAAGATTTTAAAACAGATGACAAAAGTTTTCAACTTTTACAGAAAAATATATCATTATCTCAGAGAAGTACTTCCTAAATAAAGCCCCAAATACTCTAATTATAAAGGAAGAGATGAGTGAATGGATAAGTTAAAATTAAACACTCAAGGATTTTCATTTAACCAAGGAAACCCTCACGAGAATGCAAAGATGAACCACGGAGGATCTTGCAACATAAAAGCCGACCATGGCTCAGCATTTGAAAACACAAAGAGCTCACACAAATTAGTAAGCAAAGAAAACAGCTAAATAGAGGAACCAGCTTACACACATCAGCAGGCATTTTATTTTATTTTATTTTATTTTATTTATTTTTTTTTAATTTTATTTTATTTTTGAGATGGAGTCTCGCTGTGTCTCCCAGGCTGGAGTGCAGTGGCGTGATCTGGACTCACTGCAAGCTCCGCCTCCCGGGTTCACGCCATTCTCCCGCCTCAGCCTCCCAAGTAGCTGGGACTACAGGCGCCCGCCACCACGCCCAGCTAGTTTTTTGTATTTTTAGTAGAGACGGGGTTTCACCATGTTAGCCAGGATAGTCTCGATCTCCTGACCTCGTGATCCGCCCGCCTCGGCCTCCCAAAGTGCTGGGATTACAGGCTTGAGCCACCGTGCCCGGCCCAGCAGGCATTTTAGAAAAGAGGAAAGACTTTGTGGGTGAGGTTACCTTTGTGCCCACGGGCTTCATAGGTTGGTGATGAGGGTGGGGGCTGCAGTGAGGAGGCATTTCCCAGCCTTAGAACTACAGCTTTGGCCTTCAGCGTTCTCCGATTTCCTGCGTGGCACAGGGGCCCTCTCCAGGGTCTTTCTCCTGCCTTGGTTATCTATTGCAATAGCAACGGGTTTTTTATTTTTGAGATGATGAACTTGGTTCTAAAATTTAGCTGGAAAGGTAAAGAAATTGGAAACAAACGAAACAATCTTTAAAGAGAAGAATGAAGTTGGAGTCTCACAATACTTGACTTCAAAACCTCCCGTAATGTCACAGTGATGCTGTGTTTGCAATAGGAAGCGGCATACAGACCTGTGGAGCGGGGCACAGGAACAAACTCACCATAGCATCGGCCGATTCGCATTCAAAACACCAGCGATTTTAGTGGGATAAGCATGGTTCGTTTGTATTTATTTATTTATTTATTTATTTATTTATATTGAGACACAGTCTCACTCTGTCACCCAGGCTGGAGTGCAGTTCTGCAATCTTGGCTCACTGCAACCTCCACCTCCCGGGTTAAAGCGATTCTCCTGCTTCAGCCCCCTGGGTAGCTGGGATTACCGGCACCCACCACCATGTCTAGCTAATTTTTGTATTTTTAGTAGAGACAGGGTTTTGCCGTGTTGGCCAGGCTGGTCTTGCACTCCTGACCTCAGGTGATCTGCCCTCTTTGGCCTCCCAAAGTGCCGGGATTACAGGCGTGAGCCACCGCGCCCGGCAAGGATGGTCTTTTTATCAAATGTTACTGAAAGAATTGGATGAAAATGTGAAAAAATGGAACTCAACTCCTGCCTCACATTACACACAGAAATTAGCTTGAGCTCCATCATAGAACTAAATAGAAAAACCAAAACTCTAACGCCTCTAGAGGAAATGCTTGGAAAAAGGGTTTTCAAAGACGTCACAAGAAAGCGCTAGCTGTCAAAACAAATGTTAAATTGGACTTCAAAATCAAAAACATTTCCATATAAAAAGAAGTTCAGACAATAACAAGGCAAGCCAAATACTAGAAAATTATATATAATATATATATTAGGCTTGGTGCAGTGGCTCATGCCTGTAATCCCAGCACTTTGGGAGGCCAAGGATCACGAGGTCAGGAGATCGAGTCCATCCTGGCTAACACGGTGAAACCCTATTTCTACTAAAAAAAATACAAAAAATTAGCTGGGCATGGTGGCAGGCACCTGTAGTCCCAGTTACTTGGGAGGCTGAGGCAGGAGAATGGCGTGAACCCGGGAGGTGGAGCTTGCAGTGAGCAGAGACTGTGCACCACGGCACTCCAGCCTGGGCGACAGAGCAAGACTCTGTCTCAAAAAAAAAAGAAAATTATATATAATATATATATTCTACATACATATATATTATACACACATATACACATGTATATGAAATATGTATGTAAATATGTATACATACATATGGCAAAGCACTTCATACATACATTCTTGATATGGAATTTATGAAGAGTTCCAACAACTCAATAACGAAAAGACCAAAAAATTCACAATCAAATGGGCAAACAATTTTTTTTTTTTTTTTGAGACGGAGTCTCGCTCTGTAGCCCAGGCTGGGGTGCAGTGGCGCGATCTCAGCTTACTGCAAGCTCCGCCTCCCGGGTTTACACCATTCTCCTGCCTCAGCCTCCCGAGTAGCTGGGACTACAGGCGCCCGCCACCTTGCCTGGCTAGTTTTTTGTATTTTTTAGTAGAAACGGGGTTTCACCATGTTAGCCAGGATGGTCTCGATCTCCTGACCTCGTGATCCACCCATCTCGGCCTCCCAAAGTGCTGGGATTACAGGCTTGAGCCACCAGCGGCTGGCAAACAATTTTAACAAGACCTTTTAACAAGAAAGATGTGAAAATGGCCAGTAAGTGCAAGAAAGGATCCTTGCAAACATTAGTCATCGGAGAAACGCAGGTCAAAATCCACACGCGATGCGATTGTACCCCCACGCGATGCCTCACATTTGAAAAGCCGCCGGGCGGTACTGTCAGGCCTGGAGCAGCTGACAGTCTCAGGCATCGCTGGGGAGGGGAAAGCAGCACGAGCGTTTGGACAGCTGTCCGTTTCTTAGAAAGTTAAACACACACTACTTTATGGTCTAGCAAGGCCGGTCCTCAATATTTAGCCAAAAGATTAAAACTAAAAACACGAGTACAGAAGGACTGGAAGGCATGATTACGTGTCATTCATCATAGCCCCAAACTGCGAACAATTCAAATATCTATGAATGTGAGACTGGGGGAACGTAGCAGAGAATACTGTTACATGGAATAAAGGGGGAGACCACCCTCATATTGTCTTATGCCCAATTTCTGCCTCCAAAGAAAAAAGAATTAAAAACTAAAATCCACAGGCAGACAGCCCGGCACCACACCCTGAGCCTGGTAGTTAAAGATCGACCCCCAACCCTGTCCCGGTCATGTTATATGGTGGAAAGCGAGGCTCCTGTGCATTTGTTCTAATTACTGGTTTGTGCAGCCCCCAGTCACGTACCCTCTGCTTGCTCAATCGATCATGGCCCTCTCAGCGCAGCCCCTTAGAGCTGTGAGCCCTTAAAAGGGACAGGAATTGCTCACTCGGGGAGCTCGGTTGTTGGAGATGTGAGTCTGCCGATGCCCCCAGCTAAGTAAAGCCCTTTCCTTCTACAATTCGATGTCTGAGGGGTTCTTGTCTGCGACTCGTCCTGCTACAGAAACACTATGCGGTGATTTAAAAAGAAGAACGAGGCCAGGCGTGGTGGTTCATGCCTGTAATCCCAGCACTTTGGGAGGCTGAGGCGGGTGGATCGCCTGAGCCCAGGAGGTCGAGGCTGCAGTGAGTGGTGAGGGCACCACTCTGCACTCCAGCCTGGGTGACAGAGCAAGACCCTGTTTCAAAAAAAAAAAAAAAGAAGAAGAAGAGCAAATCATTGACACACAGAATAACATCGTGAGGGAAAGAAACCAGAGTACATTTCTAATGATTTCATTTTTGCAACAGGCACAACAGGTCAGCAGAGCTGTGCCTGGAGCAATGGGTGGGAAGGGAGGGCCATGAAAGTGAACCTCCTGCTGGGCGTGGTGGCTCATACTTGTAATCCCAGCACTTTGGGAGGCCGAGGCAGGCGGATCACAAGGTCAGGAGATCGAGACCATCCTGGGGGAACGGTGAAACCCGTCTCTACTAAAAGATACAAAAATTAGCCAGAGGCGTGGTGGTGGGCCTGTAGTCCCAGCTTCTGGGAGGCTGAGGCGGGGAGAATGAAGCGTGAACCTGGGGGCTGGCCAGGCTACAGTGTGGGGAGATAGTGCCACTGCACTCCATCCTGGGTGACAGAAGCCGAGAGTAGATCTCAAAAAGTGAGCCTCTGGGGTGGAGCAGTTGGTCATGGTTGGGTGGTGGGCACACGAGCTGTGGAACTCATGGAACTGTACACCTCAATATGCGCCCAGAGCAGAGCCAAGGCTGCAGTGAGTCAGGATCTCACCACTGCCCTCCAGCCTGGGTGACACAATGAGACACTGTCTCAAAAAAAAAAAAAAAAAATGCAGCCCAAGCCTGCTGGCTCAGGCCTGTCATCCCAACACTTTGGGAGGCCAAGGCGGGCAGATCACCTGAGGTCAGGAGTTGGAGACCAGCCTGGCCAACATAGTGAAACCCCATCTCTACTAAAAATACAAAATTAGCCGGGTGTGGTGGCAGGTGTCTGTAATCCCAGCTACTCGGGAGGCTGAGGGAGGAGAATTGCTTGAACTCATGAGGCAGAGGTTGTAGTGAGCCGAGATCGCACCACTGCACTCCAACCTGGGCAACAGAGTGAGACTCAGGAAAAAAAAAAAAAAAAAAAAAAATTTCACTGCATGTAAATTTTACCTCAATAAAAAGCCAGGCGCGCACTTTGGAAGACCGAGGCCAGTGATTCACCTGAGGTCAGGAGTTCAAGACCAGCCTGCCCAACATGGTGAAACCCCATCTCCACTAAAAATACAAAAAATTAGCTGGGCCTGGTGTGGGTGCCTATAATCCCAGCTAATAGGGAGGCTGAGGCAGGAAAATTGCTTGAACCCAGGAGGCAGAGGTTACAGTGAGCCGAGATCGCATCACTGCACTTCAGCCTTGGTGACAAGAGAGATACTCCTTCTCAAAACAAAAAAAAAATTAAAATTAATCTTTTAGAAAATAAAGTGCATTAGAGAGGGCGCCTAATCAAAATTTTTGGAGGCTTCAAGAAGAATAAATCTGAAGAATATCCAATGATTTGTGGAATTTTTACAAAGACTTAATTGAGGACCACTTGAAAGCATTAGGAAGGGTCATGTTCCTCTGTTCCCTCTGTGAGCCCAGCTCGTCTGAAGTGAACGTGGGTCTAATCCGTGTCGTTAGGAGTGAGCTGAACCACAGGAGGAAGAGGTAAGAAAGGCAAAGGAGAACCAGGGCCACACTACAATCCACGCTCTTCAAAACTTTGTTTTACAAATTTGACAAAATATTTATACTGGAAGTTTTTAAGTGGTGGAACCTATAGGCAGCCTTTTCTTTCAGCTTATTTTTTTTAGTTTTGCCTTATTTATTTATTTTACAAAATGACCACCGTTGACATAAACACCAATGTCAGGGGGTGGAGGGTCTGTATCAGTGAGGAGAGCCCTGAGCACCAAGGACAATGGTCCACCCACCAGCCAAGCCACCACTGCCTCCCAGACTCCTAGGACACCCGCTGGAGAGGGAGCCCAGTGTCTTCTGACAAAGGGAAACGCCTATGAGAAGAGGCCAAATTTAGAAACCAAGGAAAGTAGAGCTTGGCTTGAGCTGATGGCGGCTCATAGGACGGTGAAGAGATTAAAAATAACACTTGTGCATGTGAAACAGCAGAAACAACAACAGAAGTATTCATGTGATCAGTACAAACACCTGGGCAGGAATATAAAGAGCCGGGGCTCAGGGAGCTCCACACCTGCACCTGCCACCTGCCTCTCACCTGCTCCTCTACCTGCTCCACCCTCAATCCACCAGAACCATGGGCTGCTGTGGCTGCTCCGGAGGCTGTGGCTCCAGCTGTGGGGGCTGTGGCTCCAGCTGTGGGGGCTGTGGCTCCGGCTGTGGGGCTGGGAAGGTGGCCCAGCCGCTGTGTGCCCGCACTGCTGCAAGCCCGTGCCGCTGTGTGCCAGCCTGTTCCCTGCTCCAGTTGTGGCCCCATGGGGCTCCAAGTGGGGGCTGTGGCTCCTGTGGAGGCTCCAAGGGCGGCTGTGGCTCATGGTGGCTGCAGGCTGTGGGTTCTGTGGAGTCTAAGGGGGCCAGGCTCCTGTGGAGGCTCCAAGGGCAGCCAGGCCTCATGGGGCTGTAAGGGGCTGTGGCTCTCATGGGGGCTGTAACGGGCTGTGGCTCCTGTGGGCTCCAAGGGGGCTGTGGTTCTGTGGCTGGCTCCCCAGTCCAGCTGCTGCAAGTTCTGCTGCTGCCCCTCAGTTGTGGGTCCTGCTGCCAGTCCAGCTGCTGCAAACCCTGCTGTTGTTCCTCAGGCTGTGGGTCATCCTGCTGCCAGTCCAGCTGCTGCAAACCCTGCTGTTCCCAGTCCAGTTGCTGTGCCCCTGGGTGGTGCTACCAGTGCAAGATCTGAGGCTCTGCCCACAAACCTCAGCTGGTCCTACAGATCTGGGCTTCCAGGAATGACCTGCAGCTGTGGCCTCCTGGAATTCTGAAGCAAGCATGCCCTGAGCCTGTCCTCCTCTGACCAAGGCAGCCTAGTGTTCTCAGGGCTCAGTACTCAGTCAGCCAGCCTCTCTGAGAGGTCATCAAGTGAGGGCTTCCGCATGCTGGGTCCTGCCCATCACCTCCTCCCGCAATCCCCTTTTCCTTTCTGACCTCACCACTTCAACCTTCTCAGGCCGTCAAGATCCCACATCCCTGGGCCCTGTGAGCCTGCTGGAAACACGCTGAAACTGGAACTCTGACCTGCTGCCACCTCTCCCTGTCCCTGCAACCTCCTGTCTCCTCCACCCTTCGTCTTCATCCTGCCTGAGCTGCCAGAGCTCCGATTGCTTTTGGAGTTGATCTGGAGGACTCAGAATTATTAGAGATCCCAGGATCCTCTCCTGAGGAGGAGGGGTGTCCAGTCTCCTCTTCTACCTCCGACCTGGCCTGGTTTCTTTGCCCCAGGGCTTCGCCTTGTAAGTACCCGGGCTGGATCTTCTAAATAAATACAATCCGTACCTCCCACGAGTTTGTGTTGTGATTCTTTCGTTTCAGCCTCTGTGTGATTAGAGAAATGTACAATTTTCACTGAGTTGCACTCCCAGGCATTTGGGAACCCCCTGTTCCCTGCTATGTGAGTTTGCTAGGGCTGCCCCACAAACCATGTGGCTTCAGCAACAGAAGTGGATTGTCTCACAGTCTGGAGGCCAGAATCCGCCATCGAGGTGCCGCAGGGCCAGGTCCTCCTGAGGCCTCTCTCCGTGGCTTACAGATGCTGCCATCCCTGTACCCTCACGTGCTCGTCCCTCTGTGTGTGTCTGCATCCTCATCTCTTTGTATAAGGACACAGATTAGATTAGGGCCCACCCTAATCCATGAGGTCCACATTTTAACTAATCACCCTGTAAAGAGCTATCTCCAAATAAGGTCCCATTCTGAGATACTGCAGTGAGGACTCCAACGTATGAACCAGGGGGCATAACTCAGCCATGGCATCCACTTGGGTGGGGGCCTCACAATCTTTCCCATCTTCTGGGACACAGAATTGGGAGGCCCCTTGGGCTTCTCTCCCCGACAAGTCGCCAAATCCCACAGCATCTCCTAGAAGACATCCTACAGACATCTCCTTCCTGCCTCCTTGTGACACCGCCCTATGCCGACCTCTGCTTCAGGCACCCACCTGTCCCTTCCCTGCTGCCTCTGTCAGCTCTGGCTGCCAGAAAAAAAACCCACAGAGTGAGCCTGGAGGACTGAACAACAGACACCATTTCTCCCAGTTCCGGAGGCTTTAGGGCCCAGGCCACAGTCTAGCAGGTTTGACTCGTGGGGAGGGAAGGCAGGAGCCGGCGGAGGAGGAGGTGGGCTGCAAGGCTGGAGCCCCCAGACCCAGGCGTCTGTAACAGCAGAGCACTGGAGGCTGCTTGGGAAGCCAGCGTCTCACAGGATGGCAGGCAGTGAGCGCCTGACAAAACTGTGACAAGAAAGTGAAGACTCAGCAACACAGAATTTTTAGAAATTGCTTCTGAGTTTCTGTTTTAGTAAGTAAGGTTGACTAAACACTATTCACAACCCTTCTAAAAGGAACTTCTAAAAGGACAACCCCATCTCCACTAAAAATACAAAAATGAGCTGGGCGTGATGGTGGGTGCCTGTATCCCAGCTACTCAGGAGGCTGAGGCAGGAGAATTGCTTGAACCCGGGAAGCAGAGGCTGCAGTGAGCCTAGATCGCGCCACTGCTCTCCAGCCTGGGCAACAGAATGAGATTCTGCCTCTAAAGAAATAAATAAAGCTTAAAGTGCTGTATTTAAAACATATATGTTTTTTAAGTCACTGAGCTGTTGAAAAAATAAATAATCTTCAGAGCCAACAAGCAAGAGAGAGATGAACCCACAGAAGAAGGTGAAAGTCAAAAACAGCCTCCACCCCTTGCCTGGACCAGAAAGAGACACACTGTTTTCTTCCACCTGTGGTATCGCTTCTGTTGTCAGTATGAATCTGAGAAAAACGTAGTTTCTCTATGCTCTCACACAGACCACTCTCATTCCTAATGTGTGAGTTTTCCCCACACCACTCAATTTTCTGCCTCTTTCCACACTGACTGATTCTCTGACACCAGCTGGGTGTCCTGCAATTCACTCCCATCCTGAAATAGGGTTCATTTCAGATCCCACAGGCGAAGGGCTGAGTCCCACAAGACTGTCCCCATTTGAGATGTTGACATGGTTTGGCTGTGTCCCCACCCAAATCTCATCTTGAACTGTAGCTCCCACAATTCCCCCGTGTTGTGGGAGGGACCCGGTGGGAGGTAATTGAATCATGGGGGTGGGTGTTTCCTGTGCTGTTCTCGTGATAGTGAATAAGTCTCACGAGATCTGATGGTTTTATGAAGGGGAGTTTCCCTGCACAGGTTCTCTTCTCTTGTCTGCCGCCATGTGAGATGTGCCTTTCACCTTCCACCATGATTGCGAGGCCTCCCCAGGAGAACTGTGAGTTCATTAAGCCTCTTCATTTTGTAAATTGCCCAGTCTTGGGTATGTCTTTATTGGCAGCATGAAAATGGACTAATACAGATGCCAGTCACGAGTCCAGGCCTCCCAAGCTTCTAACCAACGGGCTATAAATCAGGGTTCACACTGATACCTGAAATGAGTGGCTGAGGCAAAGCTCTCTACCCGTCAGGGTTTACTAAGCCTGCTTTAAGGCGCACCTGGGAAAAATGCAAGACGCAGGCACATCTGTGGCTGTTTTCCCAAAGAGGTTTTCGGGAAGTTTGGTATTTATACATTTCCTTAAAGGGAAGCAGGCAGGTAGGAAGAGGCAGGTAAGCATTAGGCCAATGGTTGCATTCCTGTGAGACTTTAGTTAGTGCCCAGTAAGTCTGCATTTTACATAAGGTAAGGTGGGCGTTTGAGGAGAAAGGGGACTAAAGGAAGAGTCAGTTGTGCAGACCTCTCTGGGTAGGTGAAGGAGGGACTGGGGTCATCTTGTTTTTGTTCTGCTCCTGGGAAGATAAACTCATAATCTATACGATTGGTGTGGAATGGAAGACTTTCGTTCTGGGAGATGGACTTGGATTGCAGGCCTGAAGTCACAACGGGCATGTCCTTGTTGATGGCAGGACACACATCTTGAGAGGTTTTGCAAACAGCACGGTGCATATTTATCAGTGATTTGCGGGGGCAGTGTCCCGAGACGCCTGAGGTCTTTGCCGTTTCCTGGGCCCGGAGACCGAAACACACAGGCTGTGGAGGAACAGGGCTGCTTTTGCGAGAGGGCGGTGCCACTCAGCCTCCGGGCTTAACTTTCCCTTTGGCCTAAGGAGCTTGGGGGTTCTGAGATTTTTATTTTCCTTGACTCAACACCACCCTCCTTGGGTTTACAACCACAGAACAGTACCCAGAACTCAGAGAAACACTTGCTTATGCTTACTGGTTTATTATAGAGGATGAGATCAAGGACACAGATGAACCCCCAGGTGAAGAGGCATCTAGGTGAGGTCCAGGACGCATCCTGGAGTGTGGGAGCTTTGTCCCGTGGAGCCGGGGGCATCACCGTCCTGGTGGGGGGATGTGTGCACCAACCGGAAGCCGCTGGATCTCACTGTTTGTTGGGGTGATCAGACCCACCCAGGTCATGGGGCTAATTTGTCCAGTGGAGTCAAAGGAATGAGGAAAAGACAGTTTGAGAGAGAAAGTGGGACCAGGGGGCCACCGCGGTGTGGAGGCTGCGAAGGCTCCGAGCACTGGGAACCCAGGCTATTTATTGGTGCCCAAACAAACAGGTGGTGAGGATGTGGGGGTTGAAAGGAAACAGTGTATCAAGTGAATGAGAAACATACACTTCTTGAGATAAAGGAGTGCGAAGCAAGGAGCCAGCAAGTCTAGTGATGTGCAAGCCCCTGCCTCTCAGCTTCTCTCTCCCAATACTGTTCAGTTTTGTGGTGGTTTTCACCAAGCATTCTCCCATCCTGAGCTGAGAGTTCCTTGTGGCTCCTCTCACTGCATCTTTCTGGCCACTGGTCCCATCCCGAGGCCGTGTAGGGGCCCCACCCTAAGTCACCTCATTAGCATAAGCTCAGGTGTGATCTAAGGGAGCTTATTAGAAATAACTAACAAACAAACAAACAAAAACCAATAACCCTCAGAGAAACTGCAAGGGTTTGAGGAGCGAGCCAGGGAGGAAGATCAAGACCATCTCTTCTCATACAGTGAAAGCTCCGGGGCCGGGCGCGGTGGCTCAAGCCTGTAATCCCAGCACTTTGGGAGGCCGACATGGATCGGCTGGGTCAGGAGATCGAGACCATCCTGGCTAACACGGTGAAACCCCGCTCTCTATTAAGAAATACAAAAAACTAGCTGGCTGGTGGTGGGCTGTAGTCCAGCTACTCGGGAGGCTGGAGGCCGAGAATGGCGCTTGAACTCGAGCGGAGCTTGCAGTGAGCTGAGATCCGCCACTGCACTCCAGCCTGGGCTTACAAAGTAGACTGGCTTAAAAAAAAAAAAAAAAAGAAAGCTGGGTCAGTGTGCTTGGCTCATGTCCATGAGTCATTTCCATCATTTGATTCTGTGCAACTGCTGCTGGAGGAAGCTGTTACAAATCAAGGAAGAAAACAATTGAGTTTTTTAAAAGGCTTTGAGGCCAGGCACGGTGGTTCACGCCTGTAATCCCAGCACTTTGGGAGGCCAAGGTGGGTGGATCACCTGAGGTCAGGAGTTCAAGACCAGGCTGGCCAACATGGCAAAACCCCATCTCTACTAAAAATACAAAAATTAGCCAGGTGTGGTGGCTTATGCCTGTAATCTCAGCTACTCAGGAGGATGAGGCAGGAGAATCGCTTGAACCCAGGAAGTGGAAGCCGCAGTAAGCCGAGATGGCGCCACTGCACTCCAGCCTGGGCAATAGAGTGAGACTCCATCAAAAAAAAAAAAAAAAAAGAAAAAAACGTTGACAGGCCCAATGTGGATGGGCACTGTCAAGCTTCTGAGCCCAAGCTAAGCCATCATATTCCCTGTGACATGCACATGTACATCCAGATGACCTGAAGCAACTGCAGATCCACAAAAGAAGTGAAAATAGCCTTAACTGATGACATTCCATCATTGTGATTTGTTCCCGCCTCACCCTAACTGATACGATATATTCTCCCCCGCCCTTAAAAAGGTACTTTGTAATATTCTCCCCACCCTTGAGAATGTACTTTGTACACCTATCCCAAACCTGTAAGAACTAATGATAATCCGGCCACTCCTTGCTGACTCCTTTTTCGGACTCAGCCTGCCTGCACCCAGGTGAAATAAACAGCCTTATTGCTCACACAAAACCTGTTGGTGGTCTCTTCACATGAATGCACATGACATTTGGTGCCCAAACCTGGGACAGGAAGACTCCTTCGGAGACCGTTCCCCTGTCCTCGCCCTTACTCCATGAGGAGGATATCCACCTATGACCTCGGGTCCTCAGACCAACCAGCCCAAGGAACATCTCACCAATTTCAAGTTGGGTAAGCGGTCTTTTCACTCTTCTCCAGCCTCTCTCGCTACCCTTCAATCTCCCTGTCCTTCCAATTCCAGTTCTTTTTCCTCTCTAGTAGAGACAAAGGAGACACATTTTATCCATGGACCCAAAACTCCAGTGCCGGTCACGGACTCGGAAAGACGATCTTCCCTTGGTGTTTAATCACTGCAGGGACGCCTGCCTGATTATTCACCCACACTCCACTGGTGTCTGATCACTGCGAGGACGCCTGCCTTGGTCACTCACCCACATTCCCTTGGTGGCAAGTCAATTACAGGGATGCCTGCTTTGGCTGCTCACCCACATTGCAGCCCAGGGCTGCTCACCTCCACCCCCCTTCTCCATGTCTCTACCCTCTCTTTTCTCTGGGCTTGCCTCCTTCACTATGGGCAACACTTCACCCTCCATTCCTCCTCCTTCTCCCTTAGCCTGTATTCTCAAGACCTTAAAACCTCTTCAACTCACACCTGACCTAAACCCTAAGCATCTCATTTTCTTCTGCAATACCGCTTGGCCCCAATACAAACTCAACAATGGTTCCAAATAGCCAGAAAATGGCACTTTCGATTTATCCATCCTACAAGCTCTAGATAATTCTTGTCATAAAATGGGCAAATGGTCTGAGGTGCCTGACGTCCAGGCCTTCTTTTACACATCGGTCCCTTCCTAATCTCTGCCCCCAATGAGACTTGTCCCAAATCTTTCTTCTTTCTCTCCTGTCTGTCCCTTCAGTCTCCACTCCAAGCTCTGAGTCCTGTGAATCCCCCTTTTCTATAGACCCATCTGACCTCTCCCCTCCTCCCTAGGCTGCTCTTCACCAGGCTGAGCCAGGTACCAGTTCTTCCTCAGCCTCCACTCCCCCACCCTATAATCGTTTTATCACCTCCCCTCCTCCACCCGGTCCAGCTTACAGTTTCGTTCCGTGACTAGCCCTCCCCCACCTGCCCAACAATTTCCTCTTACAGAGGTGGCTGCACAGTCAAGGTTAATGCTCCTTTTCCTTTATCCAACCTCTCCCAAATCAATTAGTGTTTAGGCTCTTTTTCATCAAATATAAAAACCCAGCCCAGTCCATGGCTCATTTGGCAACAGCCAGCTTTACCACCCTAGACCCAGAGGGGCCAGAAGGCCGTCTTATTCTCGATACGCATTTTATTACCCAATCTGCTCCCGACATTAGCAAAAGCTCCAAAAAATTAGATTCTGGCCCTCAATCCCCACAACAGGACTTAACCTCGCTTTCAAGGTGTACAATAATAGAGGAGAGTTGCAATTACTTGCCTGCACTATGAGAGAAACCCCAGCCACATCTCCAGCACACAAGAACTTCAAAACGCCTAAGCCGCAGTGGCCAGCTATTCCTCCGGGACCTTGTCCCCCAGAATCTTGCTTCAAGGGCCAGAAATCTGGCCACTGGGCCAAGAATGCCCACAGCCTGGGGTTCCTCCTAAGCCATGTCCCATCTGTGTGGAACCCCACTGGAAATTGGACTGTCCACCTTGCCTGGCAGCCACTCCCAGAGCCCCTGAAACTCTGGCCCAAGGCTCTCTGACTGAGTCCTTCCCAGATCTTCAGGCGTCGTGGCTGAAGACTGATGCTGCCTCAACACCTCGGAAGCCTCCCGGACCATCACAGACGCTTTGGGTAACTCTTACAGTGGAGGGTAAGTCCGTCCCCTTCTTAATCAATACGGAGGCTACCCACTCCACATTACCTTCTTTTCAAGGGCCTGTTTCCTTTGCCTCCACAACTGTTGTGGGTATTGATGGCCAGACTTCTAAACCTCTTGAAACTCCCCAACTCTGGTGCCAACTTGGACAACATTTCTTTCATGAACTCCTTTATAGTTATCCCCACCTGCCCAGTTCCCTTATTAGGTTGAGACATTTTAACTGAATTATCTGCTTCCCTGATTATTCCTGGGCTACAGCCACATCTCATTGCTGCCTTTTCCCCAGTTCAAAGCCTCCTTCACATCCTCCCCTTGTATCTCCCCACCTTAAACCACAAGTATAGGACACCTCTACTCCCTCCTTGGCGACGATCATGTACCCCTTACCATCCCATTAAAACCTAATCACCCTTACCCCGGCTCAATGCCAATATCCCACCCCACAGCACGCTTTAAAAGGATTAAAGCCTGTTATCACTCGCCTGCTACAGCATGGCCTTCTAAACCCTATAAACTCTCCTTACAATTCCACAACTTTACCTGTCCAAAAACCAGACAAGCCTTACAGGTTAGTTCAGGATCTGTGCCTTATCAACCAAATTGTCTTGCCTATCCACCCCGTGGTGCCAAACCCATGTACTCTCCTATCCTCAATACCTCCCTCCACAACCCATTATTCTATTCTAGATAAACCCAGCTGATCCCATAAATCCTAAATCCTTTCCCCACTTTCCTTTCCGTTCCTTAAAAAACAGCCCTGAAAGCTGCTCCCACACTAGCTCTCCCTAACCCATTCCAACTCTTTACATTCCACACAGCCAAAGTACAGGGCTGTGGGCCAGAATTCTTTTTTTTTTTTGAGATGTGGAGTCTTGTTTCTGTTGCCCAGGCTGGAGTGCAGGGCCGGATCTCAGCTCACTGCAAGCCCGGCCTGGTTCAGGGCCATTCTCCTGCCTCTAGCCTCCCCGAGTAGGCTGGGACTACAGGCGCCTCGGGGCCACCACCCGGCTAAGCTTCTTGTGGCTTTTTAGTAGAGACGGGGTTTCACCGCTTAGCCAGGATGGTCTCGACTCCTGACTCAGGATCCCCCATCTCAGCCTCCCAAAGTGCTGGGATTACAGGGCTTGCTTGCCTGCTCAAGTGTCAGAATTTACACAAGATTAGAAACCATGCTCTGTACTCTTTTCTGTCCAAACTAATTTGACCTTTACTGAGCCAGCCTTGTGCCTCACATCTGCGCAGCAGCTGCCACTCCTTGACACACTTTTAGAGGGGCCCCAAAAGCTCACAAGCTATACCCACTCAATTTACAGTTCCCATAACTTCCAAAAATCTATTTTCCTCCCTCACACCCGGACACGGCCACACTTCTGCTCCCCCTCGCCCTTCAGCCATACCTCACTCCCCTTGCTGAGCTCCCACACCACCACCTCAGCCCCTGGCCCACATTTCCATCCGGCCTCCCATATCATTCCAGATACCACACCTGACCCCCATGACTGTATCTCTCCGATCTACCTGACATTCACTCCATTTCCCCATATTTCCTTCTTTCCTGTTCCTTACCCTGATCACACTTGGTTTATTGATGGCAGTTCCACCAGGCCTAATCGCCACTCACCAGCAAAGGCAGGCTATGCTGTAGTATCTTCCACATCTATCACTGAGGCTACTGCTCTGCCCCCTCCACTACCTCTCAGCAAGCCGAACTCATTGCCTTAACTCGGGCCCTCACTCTTGCAAGGGATTGTGCATCAATATTTATACTGACTCTAAATGTGCCTTCCATATCCTGTACCACCATGCTGTTATATGGGCAGAAAGAGGTTTCCTCACTACACAAGAGTCCGCCATCATTCATGCCTCTTTAATAAAAACTCTTCTTAAAGCCACTTTACTTCCAAAGGAAGCTGGTGTCATTCACTGCAAGGGCCATCAAAAGGCATCAGATCCCATTGCTCAGGGTAACACTTACACTGATAAGGTAGCTAAAGAAGCAGCTAGCATTCCAACTTCTGTCCCTCATGGCCACTGTTTCTCCATCTCATTGGTCACTCCTATTTATTCTCCTACAGAAGTTTCCACCTGTCAGTCCCTCTCCACTCAAGTCAGATTGTTCTTAGACAAAAAAAAAAAAAAATCTCCTTCCAGCCTCACAGACCCATTCTATTTTGTCGTCATTTCATAACCTCTTCCATGTAGGTTACAAGCCATTAGCCCACCTCTTAAAACCTCTCATTTCCTTTCCATCGTGAAAATCTATCCCCAGTCCACCACTCTTGACTCCCTCTTGGAGCAGGTAGATGACCTTTGCTGACAGGACACACTCCAACACTTTTACCCTGATGAAGTCCTATTCTTTACTTTTATACTCACTCTTATTCTCGTTCCCGTTCTTATGCCACCCTCTACCTCTCCCCAGCTATCTCCTCCACACTATCAATCTCACGCACTCTCTCCTAGCCGTTTCTAATCCTTCTTTAACAAACAATTGCTGGCTTTGCATTTCTCTTTCCTCTAAAATTGCCAAGGCCTCGATTTACTCACTGCTGAAAAAGGAGGACTCTGTATATTTTTAAATGAAGAGTGTTTTTACCTAAATCAATCTGGCCTGGTATAAGACAACATGAAAAAAACTCAAGGATAGAGGCCAAAACTCATCAACCAAGCAAATAATTACATGGAACCCCCTTGGACACTGTATGATTGGATGTCCTGGGTACTCCCAATTCTTATCCTTTTATACCCGTTTTTCTTCTTCTTTTATTCAGACCTTGTGTCTTCCATTTAGTTTCTCAATTCAAACAAAACCACATCCAGGCCGTCACCAATCATTCTATACAACAAATGCTCCTTCTAACAACCCACAATATTACCCCTTACCCCAAAATCTTTCTTCAGTTAAATCTCTCCCATTGTAAGTTCCCACACCGCCCCTAATCCCACTCAAAGCAGCCCTGAGAAACATCGCCCATTATCTCTCCATACCACCTCCAAAAATTTTTGCCGCCCCAACACTTCTCCACCATTTTGTTTTGTTTTTCTTATTAATGTAAGAAGACAGGAATGTCAGGCTTCTGAGACCAAGCTAAGCCATCATATCCCCTGTGACCTGCACATATACATCCAGATGGCCTGAAGCAACTGAAGATCCACAAAAGAAGTGAAAATAGCCTTAACTGATGACATTCCACTATTGTGATTTGTTCCTGCCCCACCTAACTGATACGATATATTCTCCCCCATCCTTAAGAAGGTACTTTGTAATATTCTCCCCTCCACACCCTTAAGAAGGTACTTCGTAATATTCTCCCCACCCTTGAGAATGTACTTTGTACGCCCATCCCAAACCTGTAAGAACTAATGATAATCCCACCACCCTTTGCTGACTCTCTTTTCAGACTCAACCCACCTGCACCCAGGTCAAATAAACAGCCTTGTTGCTCATGCAAAGCCTGTTGGTGGTATCTTCACATGGACGTGCATGACAGGCACAAGCATTTAAACCCCCAGGTGTCCCAGCCTAGTTGAGTCAGTACCAGCCCGCCAGCTCTGTTTCCCCATGGCTCCTGAGAAAGACTGCACACAGGGGGTAAGAGAGGCATCAGGGCCACTGCAGGAGTGGGTCAGAGAGGAGAGCCAGGTCACCCTGACAGCCAGGTCACAGCAGCTGCAGGTGGAGGAGTGCTAGGGAGCCCAGGGCCGCCTGGAGGACAGACACAGGGACTGCTGCTGTCTGAGGGAGGCAGGAGAATGGACAGACGCCCTGTGAGCAAGATCGCAGATCTGCTCAAGGGAAGGGTCCCTTCCTGACCTCTAGCACTTGAAGCCCATAGAATTGAATCTAACCAACGAAACCATGAGCCTGGAACCGCCCAAGGGGTTCACCTTGCCCGCTGCCTAGACAGAGCTGATTCATCAAGACAGGGGAATTGCAACAGAGAAAGAGTCATTCACGCAGAGCCGGCTGTGCGCGAGACCAGAGTTTTATTATTACTCAAATCAGTCTCCCCGAGCATTTGGGGAGCAGAGCTTTTTTGGGTTTTGGTGGTTTTTGTTTGTTTGTTTTATACTTTAAGTTCTAGGGTACATGTGAGCAATGTGCAAGTTTGTTACATATATACACATGTGCCATGCTGGTTTGCTGCATGCATCAACTCATCATTTACATTAGGTATTTCTCTAATGCTATCCCTCCCCTAGTCCCCCACCCCCACTCAGTTCCCAGTGTGTGATGTTCCCCACCCTGTGTCCAGGTGTTCTCATTGTTCAACTCCCATCTATGAGTGAGAACATACAGTGTTTGGTTTTCTGTCCTTGTGATAGTTTGCTGAGAATGAAGGTTTCCAGCTTCATCCATGTCCCTGCAAAGGACATGAGCGCATCCTTTTTTATGGCTGCGTAGTATTCCATGGTGTAGATGTGCCAAGGGAGCAGAGTTTTTAAGGACAACTTGGTTGGTGGGGAGAAGCCAGGAGCCAGGGGTGCTGACTGGTCAGCGATGAAGTCACTGGGAGTCAAAGCCATCTTCTCGCGCTAAGTCAGTTCCTGGGTAGGGGCCACAAGATCAGATGAGCCAGTTTATTGATCTGTGTGGTGCCACCTGATCCGTCAAGTGCAGGGAGGGTCAGAATCTTGTAAATGACCCCCGGCTATGTGACTCCTAAACCATAATTTCTAACCTCGTGGCTAATGTTAGTCTAGTCCCCAGGCAAGAAGGAGGTCTGCTTTGGGAAAAGGTTGTTACTGTCTTTGTTTAAACTATAAACTACAAACTGAATCTCTCCCAAAGTTAGTTCAGCCAACGCCCAGGAATGAACAAGGACAGCTTGGAGGTTAGAAGCAAGATAGAGTCAGTTAAGTTAGATCTCTCACCGTCTCAGTCATAGCTTTGCAAAGGCGGTTTCAGGACCAGCTGCCAACCGGAGGAACTCATGCAGCACGTGAGCAGCAGACAGAAGCAAGAGCCTTCCCCCAGAGAAATCAGAAGGAAATCCTAACCACGCCTCCGCCAACCACTGACTGAATGGACCCCTCTTGGCCAAGGGGGTGTCGACAAAAAGTGTCAAACTCTGTAAAATATTTGAAAAGATTCTGAGCTGAACATGAGTGACCAATGGCCTGTGACACAGCCCTCAGGAGGTCCTGAGAACAGGTGCCCAAGGTGGTCGGGTGCAGCTTGGTTTTATACATTTTACGGAGACATGAGACTTCAATCAAATACATTTAAGAAATACTAAGGACTAAACTCTGTTTGTTTTTTTTTTTATCTTGCTCAAATTCCTATCTAGGGGTCTGGTCATGCCCTACAAATCATAAACTCTCATCAGATGGGTTTTGTTTAGCCCTATATATTGTGACTCACTTTCCAACCTGACTCTGGCATAACATTGCTAGGCAAGGAAGAAAATCAAAATATTTTCCCCCAAACATGTTTTTTTTGCCATATCTTGAAACGGCCCTGCAAAGCTGTCCTTTGTGGGGGAAAATTTGCATCTGGAAAGAATCTCTATTAACATAGCTAGGTGTTTTTCTTCCAGGCGCTCCCAGTCCTAAAGAGATTACCTAAGGGTCTAGCACCCTTTAAACATAAACATCTGAATAGAAACTTTTGTCCCCTGTTGTCTCTAAGGCCAGCCACTGTTAAGACTTTTAAAGAACGTTGGTCTCCACAATCTTTATGTTCACCTGAACACTCCCTTTCTGTCTACCCCAGGTCTTTAGACAAACAACCAATTATCAACCAGAAAATGTTTAAATTTACCTGTAGCCTGGAACCCTCCCACCCCCCAGCCCCCACTCCCCTCCCACCTGCTTCAAGTAGTTCCGCAAATACGGCCCAAACCACTGTGTTTCTAAATGTATTTGATTGATGTCTCCTGCCTCCCTAAAATGTGTAAAACCAAGCTGCACCCCAAACACCTTGGGCCCATGTTCTCAGGACCTCCTGAGGGCTGTGTCATGGGCCATGGTCACTCATATTTGGCCCAGAATAAATCTCTCCAAATATTTTACAGAGTTTGACTCTTTTCATCGACAATACATTGGTGTGGTCCAGAAAGGTGGGATAACTTGAAGGGCGGGGATCTTCCAGGCTACAGGTAGATGTAAAAATTTTCCAGTTGACAACTGGTTGAGTTTGTCTAAAGACCTGGGCTCCTCAGAAAGGAATGTCTGGGTTAGGATAAAGGATGGTGGAGACCCAGGTTGTCATGTGCAGAGGAAACCTTTAGGTAGCAGGCTTCAGAGAGAAGAGGTGGTGAAACGTTTCTTATCAGACTTAAAAGTCTGTGGGGATGTTAATGCTGGAGAGGCAGAAGGAGGCATGGCTGACCCCCACTGCCCATCATAGTTTCTCAGGATAAATTTTAAAACAACCCTGGCTGAGAAGGAAGTCCATTCAGATGGTAGGGGAGGGGCCTTAGCATTTTATGTTTGGTTTACAGGGAAACCTTGCAAGCTGAGGTCCTGGCTATGAGGCGAGGCTGGACTTGCCTCCTTCTCCTGCTTCCTGGCAAGCCATGACTCAGGTCGCTCACTGTCACGCACATCCGTGTCCGTGTGAAGAGACCACCAAACAGGCTTTGTGTGAGCAATAACGCTTTTTAACCACCTGGGTGCAGGCGGGCTGAGTCCGAAAAGAGAGTCAGCGAAGGGAGATGGGTGGGGCAGGTTTAGAGGATTTTGGTGGGTAGTGGAATATTACAATCAAAGGGGGTTTTTCTCTTGCGGGCAGGGGTGGGGGTCACCAGGTGCTCAGTGGGGGAGCTTCTGAGCCAGGAGAAGGAATTTCACAAGGTTAATAGATCAGTGAAGGTGGGGCAGGAACAAATCACAATGGTAGAACGTCACCAGTTAAGACAGAAATGGCCATTTTCACTTCTTTTGTGATTCTTCACTTGCTTCAGGCCATCTGGATGTGTTAGCTTGGGCTCAGGAGCCTGACACTCACCTCAGGGAAAACAGGAACGTACCCTGTGGAGACTGCGCCACTGAGATCAGTGAACCCCAGACATTGCCCCTCTCTTCTTCCTGATAGGAGACCCCCATGGAGAGGCCCTGGCCGTTGCAGGGAAGAGGCGCAGGGAGGGCTTCTGAGTCCGCTGCTTCACCTTTTGACATCAGAGGGCCCAAAACTCCACCCTCAGATCAGGTTAACTCCTCTGGTTTTTGCACATGGAGAGATGTGAAGCTCAACTGTGCATATGCCTGCTTTCTCCTCTCATCAATATTCATGGCCCTCCCACAGCTTATTGAATATGCATATTCAGCCGCCCCCCCCCCCCCCCCCCCCCCCCCCCCAGTGTAGATCTCTGCCTTAGTCTTCCCTCCCTTGAAGTGTCTGTTTCCAGCTTCCTACCAGAGGCTGTGCCTCCCAGCCGGTCAGAACAGCCACACTCAGCCCACAGTGCGCTGTGAGAAGTAAAGTGCTCCCTTCCAACCTGATGACCTCGTCCTTCTTCAGTTGACACCTCCCTCTCTTAATGACGATTGTGGAGTGTGTCCAGGTGTTGGTGACAGAGCTGCATGGCTGCGTGCGGGATAAAGCCGCTATCCCTGCAGAGCTCACACTCCCCTGCGGTGGGACGCACACTTCCAAGAACAAACAAGGGCGAGAGCAGAGCCAGTCTGGCATCGTGGGAATCAATAATGAAGCAGAGAATGCGAGGTGGTGGGGGTGGCTATCTCGGGATGTGGTGTCAGAGGTGGATCTGAGCTGGACAGACAGGAGGGACGCAGTCCAGGGTGGTCCTGGGTGAGTCTGTGAGTCTGTTCTGTGTAGGAACCGCCAGCATGCAGGACGTGAGTAAGGAGGAGTGCGGTGTGTCCCAGGCACCAATCCAGGGCTGGATGAAGAATGATGGAGGCAGTTTGAAGATGATGCCAAGTCATTCTCCTCCCGTGGAGAGGTGGATCTTCTCTTCTCTCCACAATCTGGGCTGGCCTTAGTGACTTGAGGAGAGATAAATACTCTACGATTCCTAGGCTGGGTCATAAGGTACCTTCCAGCCTCTGCTCCGGTGACCTCGTAGGAAGTACAGCTGCCCTGAGCCCATCGTGCTGTGAGGAAGCCCCAGCCAGCCGTGGGAAGAAGCCGTGAGGTGGGGGAGGGAGGGGGATCTGTCCAGCCTCACCTGTTGTAGCGATCCCACAGGTGTGTGAACACAGCATCTTGGACAAGCCAGCCCCAGCTGACACAATTGAGAGAAAAACCAAGGAACCCTGCAGATGGCCAGAACTGAGGTCCCAAAATACAGCCCAGCCAAGCCATGCTGCCATCATTAGCCATTGGTACCTTCCCAGCTGAGACCCCACGCATCATGCAGCCTGTTCCACCATCCAGGGCCAGATCTGAACTCCTGATCCACTGAGCTTTGGGCTGATTGGTTCTGGAACGATGGGTGGCCAAGGCTGTGGTCAAATCCAGCTGGAGAGGTGCATGGGCCAGTGTCAGGGGTTTGGGTTTCACCCCGTGTCGGCTGAGGCACACTGGAAGGTTGTAAGCCTGCACATCCACTCTTCACACATTTGAGCTGCATCTGAGTGTGGACCATACTGACAGGTTCCTGCACCTGCAGCCTCCACACCGTCGCTAGTGCCCTGCCTCCTGGCTGGAGTATCCTTCCTGTCCCTTGGTTGCTCTTTGTACCCATCACGGTCCTCCCCCACCCCTCAAGTTCTGCTCCAAGCTTTGTTTTCCTCCTAGAGAAGAACCTGTCCACACAACAGTTCCAAAGCAGTGGGAAGCTCTTCTCACACGTCCCCAAGGACCGTGCTGTGTGAACTTCCCTTCTGTAATCACAGAGCCCATTGCCCTGCCCACAGGGACTGGTCCAGGAATACGGAGGAGGTAAACAGAGGATGCATTCCTTCCCCAATGCTGAGAACCCTGCCATCCTCAGCCACAGTTGCCACAAAGAAGATACCATATCCCTGGGGGCATCAGCAGGAATCAGGTAGAGAGCGGCACTGCTTTGGAGGGGGGAAGGTGTCTCACAGCGTCGAACGTCAGAAATCCGCAACATTGACCCAGTCCTGCCAAGATGGAACCCTGCCTGAGGGTGAGGGATGGGGAGTTGGGGCATTGCAAAAGACGCAATACATGAATAATCTCAGGTGATTCTCATGCAACCCCCAGAGGCTGGTGCTGCTAGCTCCCCTCTGCAGGAGAGGAAGCTGGGGCTCGGAGGCTGATTGGATCTGCTCAAAGGCCCAGGGAGAGTCAGAGTCAGAACCTGGGACAGAGCCTAAGACCTTGAGGAGGCTGCACTTCCTCCTGAGGTGAGCCAGCATTCAAGCTGTTTTTGCTTCCAGTATGAATTCCACAAGGAAATAATCTCAGGAGGAAGAGCTCACACTTGGATCCAGAAAATGTCAACATAGCCAAAGTAAAACAACCAAGACATACCTCCAGGAGCTGTGTAAACAGCAACCGGAAAGAGACAGAGACGATGGCATGCTCCTATGTGGGGTATAAAGGGCCTGGGCTCAGGGGGCTCCACACCTGCACCTCCTTCTCACCTGCTCCTCCACCCACTCCAGCCTCAACCCACCAGAACTATGGGCTGCTGTGGCTGCTCTGGAGGCTGTGGCTCCAGCTGTGGGGGCTGTGGCTCCGTCTGTGGGGGCTGTGGCTCTGGCTGCTGTGTGCCCATGTGCTGCTGCAAGCCCATCTGCTGCTGTGTACCAACCTGTTCCTGCTCCAGCTGTGGCTCCTGTGGGGGCTCCAAGGGGGGCTGTGGTTCTTGTGGCTGCTCCCAGTGCAGTTGCTGCAAGCCCTGCTCTTGCTCTTCAGGCTGTGGGTCATCCTGCTGCCAGTCCAGCTGCTGCAAGCCCTGCTGCTCCTCCTCAGGCTGTGGGTCATCCTGCTGCCAGTCCAGTTGCTGCAAACCCTGCTGCTGCCAGTCCACCTGCTGTGTCCCCGTGTGCTGCCAGTGCAAGATCTGAGGCTCTGGACCCAGACCTTCAGGTTTCTCCTGTTTGGTGAAAGCATTTGTTATGGTTTCCCTGAATCAGCTCATCCCACTCATCCTCCCTGAGGCACCTGCACCTTCTCCATGCTCATCATACATGCACATACCTCCTTCCATAGCTCGGCTCTCCTCTGGGCCCTGCCTTCAGCCTCCTCACTCTGGAAACACGTGTTTCCTTGATGCAGGAGGTGTCCTTGCCTGGAAGCGGGTGCCCGGCCGACTGCCACGGTGTTCCCTGCACTTGGGTGTGGACCATCTTCTTCTTCTCCCTGGGATGACTGAGATGCAAAGTCTGACCCCACAAGGCCAGGTCGATGTTCCTGAGTGATCACTAAAAACCAGCTTCTCAACCACCACTGGGACCCTGGATCGTCCTGGGCCGCTGCCTATTCTCCTGTGGCCACCTATAACCAGGAAGGCCTCCTTCCTTCCTTCCTGTTGTCTCCATCTGTTTAAAAAAAAAAAATAAATAATAATAATGAATGAATTTCCTTGCAATAAAGCCTCTCATGTCTGCAAATCAACTGCATGCTTGGTGCAATTCTGTCCAACCCCTTTCCTGTGCGGTGACTGATTCTGTGTTCTGATCTGTCAGCCAAGCTGGGAAATGCCTGCCTGCAGGCTGGTGCATTCACAAAAAAACCTGCCATTCCCTTCTTCCCTCCTCTCAGCCTCAGATATCTTCACACTCTCTGCTTACAGGAGAAGGCTCAACCCGGTGCCTGCCCTAGAGGCGCAGAGGGGCAGGCAGGCCCTGAGTACCCGACGACCAGCCAAGCAGGGCTTTGCACAAGACCCGTGGCTTCCAGCTTCCCACTCTCCTCTGGGGCCTCGGAAGGACCCCAGGCAGGACAAGGTCACGGGAGGGAGGAGTGAAGCACCCCTGAGCGACAGGGCACCTCTGATTCAAACACAAAATTAGCCTTTTAGAATTATGAAGTCAATGGGCTTTCCATAACTAAAAGTAACGGGGAAGTTATAGAATGGCCCAAGGCGTGCTCGGCGCTCAGTCTCCCGGCAGGAAAGGGGAATTCCTGGGAAGTGACACATTTGGGGAACCTAAGCCAAGTCCATCTGTTTCGTGGTGACGCGCCACCACGCTGAGCCTGTTCTCTGATCAGTGACACAAGCAAGGCTTTAGAAATCACGCACTGGGGAGGAGGGGACAAGAGTGATCTGAGGATGATCTCCAGCCAAGCGAACCCGGAGGGAAAGGGTGGAGGGAAGAGAGCACACAGGGAGCGCTGGTGAGAAATGAGCACCCACGGAACACCCGCAGATCTAAGCCACTGCTGATAATGCCAGGGAAGAGCACAGTGGGAATTTCCAAGACAAATTTCTGAGATAAAAGAGATGCAATGTAAGGAGAAATGAAATAATCTAGAAATAAAGGCTTAGATTATTTCAACCACGTTTAGGAGAGGGAATAAAAGTGTGTCAAAGGTGTGTCTTGCTAGGGGACATGACTATTGATAGTTTCACGACGCTAAAAGGAAATGCCGCTTAAGACAGTTTACTCAAAAATCCAAACTGGGAAACTCCAGAAGGTGGCAGCAGACAGGAACACCGCGGTCATTGCATTTGAGCCCTGTACATTCCCACAGCCCACAGGACACCGAGCAACTTGGTAACAAAACTGAAAATGCACGCTGGAGACTCATACAAACCCCAGTAAGCTGGTCATGGTGGCTCACACATGTAGCCTCAGCTATTCAGGAGGCTGAGGCGGGAGGATGGCTTGAGCCTGGGAGTCTGAGGCTGCAGTGAGCTGTGATTGCACCAGTGAACTCCAGCCTGGGCAATATAAAGTGAGATGGTGTCTTAAGAAAAAAACAGGTGAACTTCAAAGTACAAGAAGGTGGGGATACATTTCCCAGAGTCACAGTCCCCCAGGATTTCAGTGTCCGTGTAGGAGAAAGCAAAGAAACATCTAACAGAGCCGAAAACAGGGGAACCTCAAAAGAGCCAACAGGTGCGTGCTGGAGAAGCACAGCATGAATTTTGAATCTGGCTCCTGAAACGGGGAAGCTTTTCCTCCCTCTAGTGGAGAGTGGGTGCGAGGCCCTCGGTAAGTCCCCACAGGCAATGGAAGAAAGTAGGAAGCCTGCTGTGAAACAGATCACAGTGGTAGCCTCCGGTTTCCAAAGGAGCTAATGAACAATGAGAGGAAATGATACCAGACATAAATAAGGCTGGGCGCGGTGGCTCACACCTGTAATCCCAGCACTTTGGGAGGCCGAGGCAGGAAGATCACTTTAGGCCAGGAGTTCAAAACCAGCCTGGACAACAGAGTGAGACCCCCATCTCTACAAAACATTTTAAAAATTAAGTGGGCATGGTGGTGTGTGCCTCTAATCCCAGCTACTAGGGAAGTTGAGATGGCAGGATCGCTTGAGCCTGGGAGGTTGAGGCTGCAGTGAGCCATGATCCTGCCACTGCACTCTAGCCTGGACAACAGAGTGAAACCCCATCTCAAAAAAAGAGACATAAATGAACAACGAAAGCCATAAATAGAAGAATTGCTAAATGAGGTGACATTACTCAAGAGAAAATTTGAGTTAAAAGAAATCACTCTAGAAATAAAGTCTAAAATGGGACAAACGTATGAGTAAAAAAGTAGAATAAATTTTAAAAACCAAAAAGAAATGAAGAGCTAAAAAGGATTCGAGAGACAAGGACAAAAATGGAAAAGAAGCAAAGAAGATCCAAGACTCCTAACCAAAGTTGTGTATGATAGTCAAACAATTACATAAAAAACTAGAATCAAAAAGCACTAATAGAATAGAAGAGAAAAAGAAATATAGATCAGGTGATGCAATAGAAAATTCAGACTAAGAACATAGACTTTAAACCCAAATATTTCAGTAATTATATTACAAGTAAACGGATAAAACGCTCTAGTTTACATATAGAGATTGCTAGACTAGTTTTCTTAAAATATGTGTAACTGGCCGGGCGCGGGGGCTCACACCTGTAATCCCAGCACTTTGGGAGGCCGAGGCGCGTGGATCACGAGGTCAGGAGATCGATACAATCCTGGCCAACATGGTGAAACCCGTCTCTACTAAAATACAAAAAATTAGCCAGGCGTGGTGGCGGGAGGCTGCGGCAGGAGAATGGTGTGAACCCAGGAGGCAGAGCTTGCAGTGAGCTGAGATGGCACCACTGCACTCCAGCCTGGGTGACAGAACAAGACTCCGCCTCAATTAAAAAATAAATAAATAAAAAAGTATAACTATATGTAAAGTCAAAAGTTGCATCTAAAACATAAGGATTCAAAAACGTAAAAAAAGGGGGGGTTAGAAAAAGACATAACATGCAAAGAAAGCTGTACTAATAGTAGACAAAATAAAAACAAAGGCCTGGCTGAGTGCAGTGGCTCGCGCCTGTAATCCCAGCACTTTGGGAGGCCAAGGCAGGCAGATCACCTGAGGTCAGGAGTTCGAGACCAGCCTGACCAACATGGTGAAATCCTGTCTCTACTAAAAGTAACAAAAGAAATAGCTGGGCGTGGTGAGGTGCGCCTGTAATCCCAGCTACCTCAGGAGGCTGAGGCAGAAGAATCGCTTGAACCCAGGAGGCAGAGGTTGCAGTGAGCCAAGACTGCACCACTGCACTCCAGCCTGAGCAACAAGAGCGAGACTCTATCTGAAAAAAAAAAAAAACAAATATATACATATTTATGCATCATATATGTGCTGAGAATTTTCTAGATCACAATCCTGAGCTAATGAATCCTATATAGATGTTAACTTTTTTCTCCATCATTATCTCAAGTCCCATCACCCTCTCCACCCATAGGCATCTGTCCTCGCAGGTATCTTTCCAATTCATCTTCCATACGTTATTTACATACATTTGCATATAGTCATGACAAATATGTAACATTTTTCAATGTGTATGTTTTTGGTTTTGGTTTTGAGACAGGTCTCGCTCTGTCGTTCAAGCTAGAGCTAGAGTGCAATGGTGCGATCTCAGCTCACTGCAACCTCCACATCCCGGGCTCAAACGATCCTCCTGCCTCAGCCTCCCAGGTAGCTGGGACTAGAGGCGCACACTCCACACCCGGCTAATTTTTGTATTTTTTGTAGCGATAGAGTTTCACCATGTTGCCCAGGCTGGTCTCGAACTCCTGGACTCAAGTAATCCACCTGCCTGGTCCTCCCAAAGTGCTGGGATTACAGACGTGAGCCACTGCGTCCAGCCTTGTGTATGTTATCTACACTCATGATGGTTATAAATTCTGCTCTGTTTCTCGCCCTTTAAGCAAATCTGGTGCTTTTGGCATGTATTGCCACATGAAAATACAATGCATTATTTCTGGCCACTGAAGTGTGTTCCACTAGATTCCTGCCCCCTCTTTCCCACATCCATCACCCTTTTTTGAGCTCTTTGCTGCCACAGAATCCCCCGTGATGAATATCCTTGTTCCTCAGCGTAACACCCAGGAGTGGTGAACCTAGTGAACGAGTTTTCGATGACTGATGAGTGGGATGCTGAAACAGGGAGTCTGGGAGAACAGATTTTTTTTTTTCTTTTTTGAGATGGAGTCTCACTCTGTCGCCCAGGCTGGAGTGCAGTGGTGCGATCTCAGCTCACTGCAAGCTCCGCCTCCCGGGTTCACACCATTCTTCTGCCTCAGCCTCCTGAGAAGCTGGGGCTACAGGCGCCCGCCACCAGGCCCGGCTAATTTTTTGTATTTTTAGTAGAGACGGGTTTTCACTGTGTTAGCCAGGATGATCTTGATGTCCTGACCTCGTGATCCGCCTGCCTCGGCCTCCCAAAGTGCTGGGATTACAGGCGTGAGCCACCGCGCCCGGCCCCAGATTTCTTGAGAAGCATCTGCTTTGGAAGGAAGGCGACTGAAGCATTGAGCCAGTGCCGTATCGACATCTTCTTCAGTAAGCAATGATGCTTTCATGATCTAAAAAGTCAATAGCCATAGAATGAATGTGCTTCCCAGAATCAAAAGGCCATACCAAAAAAAAAAAAAAATGCAATTTACAACCACCAAAAAGATTGCTCCTCCTCAAGGCCGTGTACAGAGCTAGTATAGTTGTGTGATGGATGGACCCCATTACACTGTACGTGCTTGAAGAGCAGAAGCCACGTAATGACTCCGGCTGTATGCTGCAGGTAAGCCATTGCTGCTCACTCCTCTCACTACACACCACGCGCTATTCTTCAGCAAGACTGCAGGGGTCTTCATTCTCTTCAAAAATGAGTGGCGTTTTGTTTTCATTGCTTAACCCTGATTAAAAACAAGGTCGAAGGTCTTTTCGCGTCCTCACCAGCCATCTGTGGGTGGTCCTTTCCTATGCTTTACCCACTTCTCCTCTGGGCCTCCTGTCCTCTTCTGTTGATTTTCAGGGTTTGTGTCTAGACATTAGCCTCTAGTGGTTATAAATATGGAAAATGGCAAATATCTTCTCCCAGTTGATCATTCATCTTTTTTTTTTTTTTTTTTTTTTCTTTTCAGACGGAGTTTCACTCTTGTTGCCCAGGCTGGAGTGCAGTGGTGCGATCTCATTTCACTGCAAACCTCCACCTCCCAGGTTCAAGCCATTCTCCTGCCTCAGCCTCCCAAGTAGCTGGGATTACAGGCGCGTGCCACCACGCCTGGCTAATATTAAGACTTTCCATCCATGAACATGATATGTTTCTCCACTTATCCAGGTCTTCTTCTATTTATTTATTTTTTTGAGACGGAGTCTCACTCTGTTGCACAGGTTGGAGTGCAGTGGCAAGATCTCAGCTCACTGCAACCTCCACCTCCCAGGTTCAAGCCATTCTCCTGCCTCAGCCTCCCAAGTAGCTGGGATTACAGGCGCGTGCCACCACGCCTGGCTAATTTTTGTATTTTTAGTAGAGACGGGGTTTCACCGTATTGGCCAGGCTGGTCTCAAACTCCTAGCCTCAGGTGATCCGCCCACCTCAGCCTCCCAAAGTGCAGGGATTACAGGCGTGAGCCACTGTGCCTGGCCAGATTGTGGACTTTTAAATGGACAAACTATATGATATGTGCATTTTATCTCAATAAAACTATTTAAAAAAAAAAAAAAACAGACATATGGGGGCCGGGAGCAGAGGCTCACACCTGTAATCCCAGCACTTTGGGCAGCCGAGGCGGGCAGATCATGAGGTTAGGAGTTTGAAACCACCCTCCAGCACGGTGAAACCCTTTCTCTACTAAAAACGCAAAAAACTTAGCCAGGCGTGGTGGTGGGCGCCTGTAATCCCAGCTACTCGGGAGGCTGAGGTAGAAGAATTGCTTGACCCTGGGAGGCAGAGGTTGCAGTGAGCTGAGATCTTACCACTGCACTCCAGCCTGGGCAACAGAACGAGGCTCCATCTCAAAAAATAAAAACTAAATAAATAAAAGACACATGGGGACATGTAGTAGATTTGACATTTGTCCAACTAGAGCTGAGAGAGACTCAGGAGAGGTGAGACTGGGAGAGTCTCCCAAGGTGGAAACTGGAACTCTTGGTCCAAGAAGGACGTGGCGTGAAGCAGGTGGAAGAATCAAATGTGCAAGCCAGCTTCCACAGCAGATACGGAAGACCAGATACTCCAGTTTCCACGGTGGGCAGGAGGCCCTGGGGACTCCAGCTTCCACAGCGGACACGGAAGGCCAGGGACCAGCTTCCCACAGCCGGACCTTGGAGGCCGGGGCTGCAGCCACGGCTGAACCACGGAAAAGCCAGACTTAACTTCCCACAAGGGACACAGACAGCCAAGGGACTCCAGCTTCCCACAGCCGGACCACGACTAGGGCTCCAACTTCCCACAGCCGGACCACGGAAGGCCAGGGACTTCAGAGACGGAAGGCCAGGGACTCCAGCTTCCACAGTGGAGATGGAAGACCAGGGACTCCAGCTTCCACAGTGGACACGGAAGGCCAGGGACCCCAACTTCCACAGTGGACACGGAAGGCCAGGCAGCTCTAGCTTCCACAGCAGACTCAGAAGGCCAGGGACTCCAGCTTCCACAGCAGACTCAGAAGGCTGGGGACTGGGACTCCAGCGGAGGGGCAGAGAAACTGATGGCAGCAACAGACGAAACAGTCGCCGGTGACGTCTTTCAAGCACTGAGGAATTTTGTGCCCAACCAAAGCATTATTCAAAAGTGAGGGCAGGCCAGGAGTAGTGGCTCACGCCTGTAATCCCAGCATTTTGGGAGGCCAAGGCGGGAGGGTTGCTTGAGCCCAGGAACTTAAGACCAGCCTGGGCAACTTAGAGAGACCTCATCTCTACACAGAAATTAAAATTAGCTGAGCGTGGTGCTTTTGTGGTCCCAGCTACTGGGGAGGCTGAGGAGAGAGGACGGCTTGAGCCCAGCAGCAGGAAACAAGCTACCTCCATGTGAGACCGCAGGCTGTCCACTGATGAATGCTGGAGACGGAACTTCCGGAGGATGTTTTCAGGAAGAAGGAAGCTGAGCCCGGAACGAAGAAGAATGGTGTAAGCAAGAACCACGCCTAGAGTTGATGGTGGCTGCGTGGTGAGTTTATGCAAACACTGATTGTAAATAAACATGTGAGTAGCAGTGATGGGAGGAGCCAGATGCTGGAGAAACATACAGCTGAGGTCGCAGGAGCTGGGCAGGGGAAGGAGCTGTCCCAGCTCCCTGCATGACTCTCAGCAGAGGAGGGGAAGAGAGGGCCATCACGTGTAGACAATGTTTTATTTAAAAATACACATGAAATGTATAAGGTTGCTGCTTAAAATGGGAATAGAGTATATAACTTCTAAGTCAGTCAAAGCAAAACAAAACAAAAACAAAACAAAGCAACCAACTCCATCTGGCGAGACACGGTGGCTCAGCCTGTAATCCCAGCTGGGAGGCCGGCCAGAAGGCCAGATCCCTAAGAATCAGAATCAAGGAACCCACAGTAAGCCAATCTCTACTAAAGCCTAAAATAAACCGAGCAGTGGCCAGGCGCCTGTAGTCCCAGCTACTCCCGGGGAGGCTGAGGCAGGAGAATGGCGTGGGCAGGAGGCCGAGGCTACAGTGGCTTCGAGATCAGCGCCACTGCACTGCCTAGGAGACAAGTGGGAACTCCATCTCAAACAAAAATAAAAATAACAAAAAAATTAAAAAATTTAAAAACTCCATCTAAGGGGAAGGAATCTCTACCACAGTACGGTGAAATCCACAGGGTGGCAGGCAGCAGCCCACATATGTCAGAAATCACAGCAAACCCCAGGGGCTTAGCGCATCAGGTAAAGGACAGAGACTCCAAAATATGGGAGCTTTTAAAGCAGCCCCACAGTAGTCACAAGACACAGCCCTCACCTGAAAGCATGAAGAAAGGCTGAAAGAAGCTGGATGAAAATGACTACAGAAAAGGGAGGGAGGGAAGGAAGGAGGGAGAGACAGGAATCCCGGAGGGCAGCGACTCCCTATCCCACGCCTCCCTGGCTGACCCACGTCAACAGACAGTCCATGCCCGACACTCTGATGTTGAGAAAGTACAAAAAGAACAATGGAGAAAATAAAGATATGAGCAGAACTAAATAAAAATGTTTAACACATACAACAAAGAGAATCAACAATACCAAAATCTGGTCTTTTAAGAGACAAAAAAAATCCAACAATATTTAGCAAAACTGATGAGAAAAAAAAAGGGTTGGGCAGGAGAACAAGCATGTATAACATGAAGCAGGGATGAAAAATGGCAAATAGGCTGGGCACAGTGGCTCACGCCTGTAATCCCAGCACTTTGGGAGGCCGAGGTAGGTGGATCACCTGAGGTCAGGGGTTTAGAGACCAGCCCACGGCCCAGCATGGCGAAACCACCATCTTCACTAAAAGCTCTAAAAGCTCGCCAAACAAAGTGGCAGGTGTCTATAATCAACCTTGCCTACACAAAGGGAGGCCAGAGGCAGAAGAATGAACCAGAGGCAGAGGTTGCAGTGAGCCGAGATCACATCACTATACTCCAGCCTGGGTGACAGAGCTAAACTCTGTCAAAAAAAAAAGGAAGAGGCTGGGTGTGGTGGCTCATGCCTGTAATCCCAGCACTTTGGGAGGCCGAGGCAGGTGGATCCACGAGGTCAGGAGGTCGAGACCATCCCACAGCTACCGCAGTGGAAACCAGGTACTAAAATGCCGAAAAAAAATTATATACTTGAGGCGGAGTCACCCTGTAGTCCCAGCTACCGGGGAGGCTGAGGGGCAGGAGAATGAAGTGACAGACCATTGAGAGGCAGAGCTTGCAGTGAGCAGCGGGAATGCAGCCAGCGACTGCACTCAACCCTGGAAATGGAAACTAAAAGCCGAGACTCTGTCTAAAAAAAAAAAAGAAAAGAAAAGCAAATAATGACAAATTGCTTAAGTTCAAAAATAACAAACAGGCTACTAAGCGGGTAGGTGGCACACAATGCTGAATTTGTGAAGTAGTCAAATGTGTTAGTGGTAGTAGTCCCAGCTTCACCCCAGGAGCCGAGAGGATCATGCTTGAGGCTAGAAGTGAGTTCAAGACTGCAGTGACCTATGACGCTGCCTGTGAATGGCCACTGCACCCCAGCCTGGACAACATAGCAAGATCCCATCTCCAAAAACAGAAGTGACTATGAAAGTACATCCCAATGCATTTGAAAAACCTAGGGTGCAATGACATCTATGTTAAGAGAAGAAACAGAGGCCAGGTGCTGTGGCTCTCACCTGTAATCCCAGGCTGGGAGGCAGGTGGGCAAGATCACCTGAGGTCAGGGGAGTTCGCTTTGGCCAACAGTGAAACCCATCTCTACTAAAATACAAAAATTAGCTGGGCATGGTGGCATGTCTCAGTTACTTGGGAGACTTAGAATCCACTCAAACCAAGGGAGGTGGGGGTTGCAGTGGGCTGGGAGATCCGCCACTGCACTCCAGCCACAACAACAGAGCAAGACTCCATCAAAAAAAAAAAAAAAAAAATCCAGAAAATTCAAAGAACTGGACATAATAAAAATAATAATGAAGTCACCGGCCAGCAGGCGCGGTGGCTCTCGCCTGTAATCCCAACTGCCTTTGGGAGGCAGGCCAGGTGAATCACCTGAGGTCAGGGAGTTTGAGACCAGCCCAGCCAGCATGGTGAAACCTCGTCTCTACACTAAAATACAAAATTAGCTGGGCGGTGAGTGGCACATGTCCATACCAGCTACTTGGGAGGCTGAGGCAGAAGAGTTGCTTAAGCCTGAAATGCGGAGGTTGCAGTGAGCCAAAATCATACCACAGCACTACAGCCTGGGAGACAGAGCAAAACTCTCCATCTAGAATTTGTATGTAGTAATAACAACTACCTCAATTTTGTAAAGTGGGCCAAGGACATGAAATAACGAGACTCTAACGCCGGGTGACCATATGGAAAGAGGGACGGCATCGCTAGTAACCAGGAAGAGGGAGGATTAACCACAGTGACACACCCACATTAAGGGTGTAAGTTGATAGTTGCAAGTTTGGGTGGGGGTGCCGGGAAACAGGAGCTCTCTGGCAATGCTGGTTGGACAGCACCTGGCTGGGAGGACCCCTTGGGAGGACAGCTTGGTCACAAGAACCTTCTGACTTTCAGGCACCCACACCCGCAGGAGGCGCTTTGGGCAAGAAAGTTGCAGTTTGCTTGAAATAGCAACAAAAAGGAAACAAAATGTCCATCAACAATAGGTAAGTAAATGTATATTTGGAGATGGGAGAAAATGAACTAGAACCATATGTATCCCCTAGAGAAAATCTCTTCAGCCTAGCACCTATTTTTTTCAAAAGCAATTTACAGAAAGAGAAATACAGCGTGATACCCATTACATAAAGTCTTCAGCATGTAAAACTTTTTTTTTTTTTTTTTTTTTGAGATACCGTCTTGCTGTGTCGCCCAGGCTGGAGTACAATGGTGCGATCTCAGCTCACTGCAACCACTGCCTCCCAGGTTCAAGCGATAATCCTGCCTCAGCCTCCCGAATAGCTGGGATTACAGGCACATGCTACCATACGTGGCTAATTTTTGTATTTTTAGTAAAGACGAGATTTCACCATGTTGGTGAGGCTGGTCTCGAACTCTGGACTCAATTGATCCGCCCACCTCAGCCTCCCAAAGTGCTGAAATTACAGGCGTGAGCCACCACGCCTGGCCACAAAACATTTTTAAAGGAACATACATATTCAGTAGGAGTGTGAGGACCTTCATGAGAGTGGCAAATTCCAAATTCAAGAAATTAGGGTGGGACAGAAATAATATGGAGAGATGGATGAACAGAGACTTCATTTATTTATGCCATTTTCCCCAAGTTGAGTGGGTTTATTCTTACATTTTTTAAACATATTACTGTTTATACCATCTGTTCAACTAAAATAGATGAATTTTATTTTATTTATTTTTTTTTTTTTGAGACAGAGTCCCGCTCTGTTGTCCAGGCTAAAGTGCAGTGGTGTGATCTCTGCTCACTGCAACCTTACCTCCTGGGTTCAAGCGATTCTCCTGCCTCAGCCTCCCAAGTAGCTGGAGTTACAAGCATGCACCACCACACCTGGTTAATTTTTGTATTTTTAGTAGAGGTGGGGTTTTGCCATGTTGGGCAGGCTGGTCTCTTTTTTTTTTTTTTTTTTGAGACAGAGTCTCGCTCTGTCACCCAGGTTGGAATGCTGTGGCTGGATCTCAGCTCACTGCAAGCTCCGCCTCCCAGGTTCACGCCATTCTCCTGCCTCAGCCTCCCGAGTGGCTGGGACTACAGGCGCCCGCCACCTCGCCTGGCTATTTTTTTTTTTTTTTTTTTTTTGTATTTTTTAGTAGAGACAGGGTTTCACTGTGTTAGCCAGGATGGTCTCGATCTTCTGACCTCGTGATCCACCCGTCTCAGCCTCCCAGAGTGCTGGGATTACAGGCTTGAGCTACTGCGCCCGGCCGGGCAGGCTGGTCTCGAACTCCTGACCTCAAGTGATCTGCCTGCCTTGGCCTCCCAAAGTGCTGGGATTACAGATGTGAGCCACCACACCCCGTTAATTTGTGTGTTTTTAGTAGACATGAGATTTCACCATTTTGGCCAGGTTGGTCTCCAATCCCTGACCTCAAGTGATCCACCTGCCTAGGCCTCCCAAAGTGCTGAGATTACAGATGTGAGCACCATGCCTGGCCTAAAACAGATGCTTTTGTAAATCCGATGTGACAGGCAGAGGCTAGACCCTTGGGGGCCTCCTTTAAGTCTGGACACAGATTCAGCAAGAGAGCTGAGGCCCGCTGAGCAGCCCATACACCAAGAGGCAGATTTCTAGGGGAAACAAGAAAAAGGGGCCCTAAAAATGGTACAAACAGGAACCAGGAAGTGACCGTGTGCCCAGCCTCACATGTGACCCTGGGCAGGGATATAAAGAGCCCAGGCTCAGGGAGCTCCACACCTGCACCTCCCTCTCACCTGCTCCTCTGCCTGCTCCACCCTCAATCCACCAGAACCATGGGCTGTTGTGGCTGCTCTGGAGGCTGCGGCTCCGGCTGTGGGGGCTGTGGCTGCTCTGGAGGCTGTGGCTCTGGCTGTGGGGGCTGTGGCTCCGGCTGTGGGGGCTGTGGCTCCAGCTGTTGTGTGCCTGTCTGCTGCTGCAAGCCTGTGTGTTGTTGTGTCCCAGCCTATTCCTGCTCCAGCTGTGGCTCTTCTGGGGGTTCTAAGGGAGGCTGTGGGCCATCCTGCTGCCAGTCCAGTTGCTGTAAGCCCTGCTGCTCCCAGTCCAGCTGCTGCAAGCCCTGCTGCTCCTCCTCAGGCTATGGGTCATCCTGCTGCCAGTCCAGCTGCTGCAAGCCCTGCTGCTCCTCCTCAGGCTGTGGGTCATCCTGCTGCCAGTCCAGTTGCTGCAAACCCTGCTGCTCCCAGTCCAGCTGCTGCAAGCCTGCTGCTCCTCGGGCTGTGGGGTCATCCTGCTGCCAGTCCAGCTGCACTGCAAACCCCTGCTGCTCCTCAGGCTGTAGGTCATCCTGCTGCCAGTCCAGCTGCTGTGTCCCC
Organism: Papio anubis; assembly: GCF_008728515.1. Classification (NCBI taxonomy): domain Eukaryota; kingdom Metazoa; phylum Chordata; class Mammalia; order Primates; family Cercopithecidae; genus Papio; species Papio anubis. Next base: position 122,177,658 of record NC_044987.1, read on the forward strand.
GTGTGCTGCCAGTGCGTCTGATTTCGGTTTTGCGGGACTCTTACCATGGCCATTCCTGGTCAGGAGCCAGGGGTTCCTGCCCGGCCTTTACCTCCTTTTCCTGGCACCCAGTGAGCCAGACTCTCCTGCCCCACCCGCTGCCCTATCTCCCACCCTCCTGCCTTGCCAAGCATGAACACTTCTCTTTGACCTTCTACCAAGAAATGCCATGGGCCTCTGCATCCAAGAAGAATGACTTTCAAGGCCTCTCTTCCAGGCATCTGGAGACCAGCCCCTCCCTCCCCCCACCTGACACCTGCAGCAAATGCCTGTCCTCAAGCCCTGCCTGCTGGCACCGCATCCAGCACGGACATCCCTGCAGGACAACTCAGGGTACTTGCTCACTCTGCAGTCACTAGGAGTTCAGATCTCTGTCCTTTAAACATCCAATAAACTGCTCAACCCAGCACCCCGTAGCTGTCTTGGTATATTTATCTGTTTATTTCCCTCTCGAGAAAGGTGGGGGGCATCTGTGGCTGCACTGGGTCCCCTGGGAACCATACACACCTGCCCTGAACCAGACTGGAGTTGCAAGTGGGTGCCCTGGCCAGCAGGGATCCTGGACACATGGTGGTGGTCAGAGGCAGGAGCACCAGCAGCCACCTGGCTCAGTCCCTCGCCATGCAGCCTCTACCACACCCTCCCAGCATCTGGCTCAGGGCGGGGGTGCCTTGCCTTGATCAGGCAAAAGCAATCACTGGGGGGTCATCATGGCCTGTTACCATGTGATCTTATTCTCTTTGGGCTGATGTAACAGAACACCATGGACTGGCACGTACAACAGAAGTGTATTTATTTCTCAGGGTTCTGGAAGCTGGCAGTCTGAATTAAAGATACTGGCAGCCGGGTGCGGTGGCTCATGCCTGTAATTCCAGCACTTTGGGAGGCTGAGGCAGGTGGGGATCACGAGGTCAGAAGATCAAGACCATTCTGGCTAACACGGTGAAACCCCGTCTCTATTGAAAACACAAAAAATTAGCCGGGTATGGTGGTGGGCGCCTGTAGTCCCAGCTACTCAGGAGGCTGAGGCAGGAGAATGGTGTGAACCCGGGAGGCGGAGGCTGCAGTGAGCTGAGATCATGCCACTGCACTCCAGACTGGGCTACAGAGCGAGATTCCGTCTCAAAAAAAAAAAAAAAAGAAAAAAGAAGCCAGAAGAATGTAAATATGACATTCCAGAGGGGATGTATGTGGAAGCAACCAGAGAAGGCCACATTAATTACAGAACTCAGATGGTAAAATTAAATAAATAAATAAATAACTTCAGGAAATCCTACCGTATGTATCTTACCACAGTTTTTTGTTGTGTTTTGTTTTTTTGACATGGAGTCTCACTCACTCTGTTGCCCAGGCTGGAGTGCAGTGGCACGATCTCCGCTCACTGCAACCTCTGCCTCCTGGGTTCAAGCTATTCTCCTGCCTCAGCCTACTGAGTCGCTGGGACTACAGGCATGAGCCACCACACCCAGCTAATTTTGTTTTGTTTTGTTTTGTTTTTTGCTTGTATTTTCAGTAGAGACGGGGTTTCACCACGTTGGCCAGGCTGGTCTCAAACTCCTGATCTCAAGTGATCTGCCTGCCTCACCCTCCCAAACTGCTGGGATTATAGGCATAAGCCACAGCGTCCGGCCCACAATTTTTAAATACCGGAAAAATGTATCTATAAAAAAGACATTGGAGAACTGTAGAAGCAACAAGAACCAGATGAAAACATTCAGAGAGAGCCCTTCCAAGATGAACTGAATGTCAGCTTTTCTCCCTTTAGGGAATTAACCAGTGCTGAGTATGAGCTGAGCCTCGGTCCGACTGGGGAAGAGGAATTCTACTGGAAGAAATACCCAGCAGGGCTCTTGGCAATCACAGGGGCTGGGGTAGAAAACTGGGACATTTGCACATTTCTGGGGAGGCTAGGAAGTGAGGTCTGAGGCCTCCGCAGGTGCACTGAAGTCTTGTGTAGCCTTGTGGAGCTTAGAACACAAAGCTTTTCTAGAGGAAGGGGTCTTGCCTCAGGCACAGGTTAATCTGGCCCTTAAGACATTTTCCAGATTTTGAAGCTGCCTGAGCAGACCACTAAAGAGCTAAGCCTGCAATAGCTCAGGGGAAGAAGTGGTTCTCTGACAGCCGCTCAGGGACGAGAAGACACATACTGGCCAGACTCTTAACCAAAACTCCAGGAGAGTCACACAGAGGGACGAGTGACTGCAGTGGCCCAATTCCTAACCAGGTGGGTAGACGAAATGTTCAGCTCCTCTCCCTGTCTGCACTAGAGAGGGGGGCCACCCACTCGCTGTTGGAAGAGAGCAGCTAGACACCCATGGTCCTTAGATACAGACTCCCCCAGTCCTTAGATATAGACCCCCACAGTCCCCAGATATAGACCTCCACAGTCCTGAGATATAGACCCCCATGGTCCCTAGATAAAGACCCCCAGGGCCCTGAGATATAGACCCCCACGGTCCTTAGATATAGACCCCCATGGTCCCTAGATATAGATCCCCCCACAGTCCTTAGATATAGACCCCAACAGTCCTTTGAGGCATACCTCTGACAGTCAGAGAGCACGAGATACAGGACACAGCAGGAAACGGTGATCAATAACCATGCAAAAAGCTAACAGTCGAGGCAGAATACCTATAAGACACATATTGGAGTTAGGAAACAAGGGCTTTAAAATAACTATGTTTGGGCCAGGCATGGTGGCTCACACTTGTAATCCCAGCACTTTGGGAGGCCAAGGAGGGCGGAAAACCTGAGGTCAGGAGTTCGAGACCAGACTGGCCAACATGGTGAAACCCTGTTTGTATTAAAAATATAAAAAGTAGCCAAGGGCTGGGCGCAGTGGCTCACGTCTATAATCCCAGTACTTTGGGAGGCCGAGGCAGGCAGATCACGAGGCCAGGAGATCGAGACCAGCCTGGCCAACATGGTAAAACCCCATCTCAACTAAAAATACAAAATATTAGCCGAGTGTGGTGGCAGGCGCCTGCAGTCCCAGCTACTCAGGAGGGTGAGGCAGGAGAATCGCTTGAACCCGGGAGGTGGAGGTTGCAGTGAGCCGAGATCGTGCCACTGCACTCCAGTCTGGGCAACAAGAGTAAGACTCCATTTCAAAAAAAAAAAAAAAAAGTAGCTGGGCATGGTGGCAGGCGCCTGTAATCCCAGCTACACAGGAGGCTGAGACAGGAGAATTGCTTGAACCTGGGAGGCAGAGGTTGCAGTCAGCCGAGATCACACCATTGTACTCCAGCCTGGGCAACAGAGCAAGACTCTGTCTCTAAATAAATAAATAAATACAATATTTAATGTCCCGTAAAATTTTTTAACTTTGTGGAAGTAAAATGTATGACAACAGCACGGAAGTCAGGAGAGGGATACACAGAATTAAATAGTTGTAAGGTTCTTTCCTTGTTTACGAAAACACGAGATTGTTAACTGATAATATGTTGTCGTAAGTGAAGATATAAGGCATAACCTCTGGATGGGCGCAGGAGCTCACGCCTGTAGTCCCAGCACTTTGGGAGGCCAAGACAGATGGATTGCTCGAGACCAGGAGTTCAAAACCAGCCTGGGCAACACGGCGAAACCCCGTCTCTACCAAAAATACAGAAATTAGTAGGGCGCGTTGGCAGGTGCCTATAGTCCTAGCTACTCAGGAGGCTAAGGGGGGAGGATCACCTGAGCCTGGGAGGTCGAGTCTGCAGTGAGCTGTGATTGTGCCACTGCACTCCAGCTTGGATAACAGAATGAGACCCCATCTCAAATAAATAAATAAATAAATAAATAAATAAATAAATAAATAAATCAAACCATCTCTAAGGTAGCCATTAAAGGATAATGAATACATAACCCGGAAGCTAACAGAAGACAGAAATAAGGCCAGGCATGGTGGCCAGCACTTTGGGAGGCCAAGGAAGGCTGATCCCTTGAGGTCAGGAGTTTGAGATCAGCCTGGCCAACAGGCTGAAACCTCGTCTCTACTAAAAATACAAAAAATTAGCTAGGTGTGGTGGCACGTGCCCATAATTCCAGCTACTCTGGAGGCTGAGGCACAAGAATTGCTTGAATCTGGGAGGTGGAGGTTGCAGTGAGTCGAGATCATGCCGTTGCACTCCAGCCTGGGTGACGGAGTGAGACTCTGTCTCAAAAAAAATAAAAAAGGAAAAAAAAAAAAGAAGAAGAAAACAGAGACAAGTTAAATAAAATGCATGCTGTTTAGAAAAAACAAACCCTAAATATCAAGATCCGGGAAGACAGAAAGCAAAAGAATTTTTAAAAAAAGATATATTAGACAAACATTAATGTTTTCAGAAACCTGGTATAATGATAGTAAGATCAGACAATGTGGACTTTGAAACAAAACTATTATTAGAGATAACATTTCATGATGACAGGAGAGTTCCTGCAACCAAACGGAAAACAATCCTGAACTTCCATGTGCCAAATAACAGAGCTTTAAAACATAAAGCGGCCGGGCGCAGTGGCTCAAGCCTGGAATCCCAGCACTTTGGGAGGCCGAGGTGGGCAGATCACGAGGTCAGGAGATCGAGACCATCCTGGCTAACACGGTGAAACCCCGTCTCTACTAAAAAATATTTAAAAACCTAGCCGGGCGAGGTGGCGGGCGCCTGTAGTCCCAGCTACTCAGGAGGCTGAGGCAGGAGAATGGCGTAAACCCGGGAGGCGGAGCTTGCAATGAGCTGAGATCCGGCCACTGCACTCCAGCCTGGGTGACAGAGCGAGGCTCTGTCTCAAAAAACAAAAAAACATATAAAGCAAACATCGACGAAACTACAAGAAGAAATAGATAAATCCACAAATACAACTGCGACTATAATTGGGAATGTATAAGAATAATTGGGAATTTTAATGAATCTCTCTCTCTCACTGATATAACAAGGAGATAAAACAAGTCAGTCAAGGTATGGAAGATCTGAACATCATGATTAACCAGCTTGACCTAACTCACATATATTAAAATCTTACAGAGTAAGGGCCTTGACATAGCGGAATCAAATTATTATTAGTAAGCAATAAGAGAAAGAAATGTTTTTAAAATCTCCAAATGTGAGAAAATTAAGTCATAGACTTCTAAATAACTCCTAAGTTGAACAAGAAATGATAGCAGAAATTTTTGAGTACAGGTCCAGTGGCTCATGCCTATAATTTCAGCTCTTTGGGAAGCCAAGGCAGGAGGATTGCTTGAGGCAGGACTGCATCTCTACAAAAAATAAATGTAAAAGCCCTGGTGCGGTGGCTCACGCCTGTAATCCCAGCACTTTGGGAGGCCGAGGCGGGTGGATCAACTGAGGTCAGAAGTTCAAGGCCAGCCTGGTCAACATGGTGAAACCCTGTCTCTACTAAAAATATAAAATTACCCGGGTGTGGTGGCAGGTGCCTGTAGTCCCAGCTACTTGGGAGGCTGAGACAGGAGAATCATTTGAACCCAGGAGGCGGAGGTTGCAGTGAGTTGAGATCACACCCCTGCACTCCAACCTGGGCAACAGAATGAGACTCCACCTCAAAAAAAAAAAAAAGAAAAGAAAAAGAAAGAAAGAAAGAAAGAAAGAAAGAAAGAGAGAGAGAGAGAGAGAGAGAGAGAAAGAAAGAAAGAAAGAAAGAAAGAAAGAAAGAAAGAAAGAAAGAAAGAAAATATATTTTCCAAACATTTCATGAGTAAATGTAAAAATCTAAGAAACTTCAGCAAATATATCATGACCAGGGATGAAAGATTGATGGCACATTCAAAATCCAATCCATGCAAGTTACTGACTCACAGAACAAAGGAGGGAAAATGCATGCCCATCTCAGTAAATGGAGGAAAAGCACTTCAAAAACCAACGACTCAGTACAAAACGGAAACAGAAATACAGCTGAGCTAACATCACGTGCTGCAGAGCTCCCTGACAGCCTGTAAAGAAGGCCCCCACGGGCCGGGCGCTGTGGCTCACGCCTGTAATCCCAGCACTTTGGGAGGCTGAGGCAGGAGAATCGCTTGAATCCAAGAGGCAGAGGTTGCAGTGAGCCAAGATTGCACCACTGCACTCCAGCCTGGGCAATGAGAGAGACTCTGTCTTAAATTTAAAAATAAATAAATTAAAAAAAAAAAAAAAAAAAGCCAGGCACAGTGACTCACGCCTGTAATCCCAGCACTTTGGGAGGCTGAGGCAGGTGGATCACGAGGTCAGGAGATCGAGACCATCCTGGCTAACATGGTGAAACCCCATCTCTACTAAAAATACAAAAAAATTAGCCGGGCGCAGTGGCGGGCACCTGTAGTCCCAGATACTCTGGAGGCTGAGGCGGGAGAATGGCGTGAACCCGGGAGGCGGAGCTTGCAGTGAGTCGAGATCGGGCTACTGCACTCCAGCCTGGGCGACAGAGCAAGACTTGTCTCAAAAAAAAAAAAAAAACAAACAAAAGCAGCAGAGGCCCTGGGGACCCCATGGATGGAGACCTGGAGAGAGGGGAGAGGAGGGACCCAGCCACCCGAGTCAACACAGAGGGTGGCGACGGTCTGGGCACTGGGGCAGGGGCAACTGGTCATGCTCCCAGAGTCAGGGGCCACAGCCAGGTGGCTCCCACAGGCCCTCCATGCTCCACCCTGCTCTGTACCCTTGCTGTGTGGATTTCTACTCCGACAGCCACAGTATAGCCTGGCCGTGAGCCACTCCCAGAGCTGATGGAACCCAGGGACTGCTGTCTGCCGGGGAGAGCTGTCCCAAGCCTGCGGCTGTGGTTCTTCCCCTCTGGCCATGTCGGGGCACTCTGAGAGCTGGAGAGTGAGCCCCCACCCAAAGAAAGGCTGAGTGCTATCAGGACCCACCTCTTCAGAGAAGAGGACTCCACTGCCTCCCTTCTTAGTGCCCAGAGGCCCCGAGCCAGAGGCCACAATGATCCGGGGTCTAAAGACACCCTGGATGAAGCTAGAGCCCCCCAAAACCAAAGTCTCTACAATGCCAGACAAAACCAACCACAGGGAAGACAGATGCTCTCCAAGCGACCCGGCCGCACTCCACTGTGGAGGTGCTACTCTATAGGGGCCCCCAAAGATGAGATGGGTGGGGCAAGCACCCAGGGAATCCAGTTCCCATGTGGCTATGGGAAATAGCCAATGGCTACTCAGTGTCCTTTGAGACCAAAAGCTCCTCAGTGGTGCCAGACCCTTGTGGAGCGGGCGGCTGCCTTAGAACCGACTCCTCCTGGGCACCCCCCATGCACCGGCACCCCCACTGTGCTGCCCACACCCCTGTGTCCTGTTCTAATGGCCCTTGGGAGAAGCACAAGGCTGGGGTATGACTCCCCAATGTGGGGTGTGGTGGGGGGGACGGGGGCTGCAACTTCTATGGCTGTTTGCATGCATGCTCCAGCGAGCCACCCAGGCGACAGTTTTGGGGCCAGGCCTGGAGAGCAACTTCTTCATGCTGGGAAACTCTAGAATATTCCCTCTGAAGTCAGGAACAGAACAGAGATCCCCTGTACAGACCCCACTTGCGTGTCTCATTTGCTTGGTCCTACGTGCTCCAGCCTTAGTCCCTTGCCTTGCTGCCCAGGGAGCGCCAGCCTGCTATTTGAACATCACATTCCTGCAGCAACAGGAGCTCCAGAAGCTTCTGCACAATGCTGCAGCTTACCCAAACCCTCAGACGCTCTGGCCTGCCCAGCAGCTGCCAAGAGGGGCCAGTAACACCACCCAAAGGTGCAGGGAAATTAATTCTCTGGGAGAGCAACTCTGACTTATGACAGCAGAAGACAGGAAGGAGCTTGCAGAGAAGCTGTTCTCCCTTCCTCCTCCCTGTGGACTGTTCTGAGGTGCAGCATCGCTGTAAGGTCTTGTGGGAGAGGGTGTGCAGACGTGGTCAGCTGAGCTGCAACTTCCAGAAAAGCCGCAGCAGCTGAGTAAGAAGCAGCCTCGCCTCAGCTTCACCTCCTCCCTGGCTCGCTGTGTTCCTCCCTCATTCTTGCATCCCTAGGATTCACCCTTCCAGAAAACGTGTGCACTAAGCCTTGCATCTGGCTACTTTCTGAGGCATGGAGGCTGACTCCCACCATCACCCTGTCCACTTAGCATTAGAATGGTGATCCCAGACCGTGCAATACGACGAGGAAAAGAAACAAGCAATGTGAGGTCTGGAAAGAAACAAAAGTGATGATTCATAGATGATACGGCTGTCTACCCAGGAAATCCAAGTGAACCTACAGGCCTGCTTGAAGGAGTAAGAGAAGTCAGAGAGGGTGATCCACAGCCAGCCCACGACAGACAACAACACGTCAGAAATCATGGCTTTTATAAAAGGCCTTTCACAACGCAACCGAAATCATAAGCTCAGGAGTAACCTACGCAATGGGAAGACCATAAGACCTCCCTGGGGAAGATTATAAAGCAATACAGAAGGGCATCTTCAAACTAAATACGGAGTCTGCATGAGAAGACACTCCAGTGCCCTCCTAGTCAGTCCATCAAGTAATGCAGCTATAATCAAAATGCATAAAATCCCAAGTGTTGGCATGGGTTTTATTGTATTTTATTTTGAGACAGAGTTTTGCTCTTGTCGCCCAAGCTGGAGTGCAATGGCACAATCACAGCTCACCACAACCTCCGCCTTCCGGGTTCAAGTGATTCTCCTGCCTCAGTCTCCTAAGTAGCTGGGATCACAGGCGACCACCACCACACCCGGCTAAATTTTGTATCTTTTAGTAGAGATGGGGTTTCACCATGTTGGCCAGGTTGGTCTTGAACTCCTGACCTCCGGTGATCCACCCACCTCAACCTCCCAAAGTGCTGGGATTACAGGTGTGACACCGTGCCCGGCCCTCTGCTGGCGAGGTGTGTATTAGAATTCCCCACTCAGGGCAACTTTGCAATATCTGGGGACATGGAAGGTGGGGGCAGAGGGCACTGTGGCTCACGCCTGTCATCCCAACACTTTGGGAGACCGAGGCGGGCAGATCACCTGAAGTCAGGAGTTCAAGACCAGCCTGGCCAACATGGTGAAACAAACTACAAAAATTAGCTAGGCGTGGTGGCAGGCGCCTGTAATCCCAGCTACTCGGGAGGCTGAGGCAGGAGAATTGCTTGAACCTGGGAGGTGGGGGTTGCAGTGAGCTGAGATCTCCAGCCTGGGCAACAGAGCGAGATGCCATCTAAATACAACAACAACAACAAAAACTAGAAAATAATCCTGTAATCCCAGCATTTTGGAAGGCGGAAGGCTGAGACAGGAGGATTGCTTGAGCCCAGGAATTTGACACCAGCCTCGGTAACATAGTGAGACTTCATCTCTACAAAAAAAAAAAAAACAAAACAAAACAAAAAAAAAAACTTATCCTTTTTTTCTGAGATGGAGTTTCATTCTGTCGCCCAGGCTAGAGTGCAGTTGCATGATCTTGGCTCACTGCAAGCTCCGCATCCCAGGTTCAAGCAATTCTGGTGTCTCAGCCTCCCGAGTAGCTAGGATTATGGGCAGGCACCACCACATGTGGCCAAAAAAATTTTTTTAATTAGCTGAACATGCTGGCACATGCCTATAGTGCCAGCTACTCAGGATGCTGCGATGGGAGGATCCCTTGAGCTCAGGAGGTTGAGACTGCAGTGAGCTGTATTTCCACCAGTGCACTTGGCCTGGGTGACACAGTGAGAGCCTGTCAAGAAAGAGAAGGAAGACAGGAAGGACAGAAGGATGGAAGGAAGGAATGAAGGAAATGGAGGAGAAAGAGAAGGAGGAAAGAAAAAAAGATAATCTGAGAAGTGTGTTAAAAACATGTAAGAGTTGGGTGTGGAGGCACGTGTCTATAATCCCAGCTACAGGGAGCTTGAAGCAGGAGGATCATTTGGGCCCAGGAAGAGTTCAGTCCAGCCTGGATAAAATAGTGAGACCCCATATCTTTTTTTAAAGCATATATAATAGGATGCTATCTGCTGCAGTTTTTTTTGTTTGCTTTTTGTTTTGTTTTGTTTTGTTTTTTCAGATAGAGCCTCGTTCTGTCACCCAGGCTGGAGTGCAGTGGCGCGATCTCGGCTCACTGCAACCTCTGCCTCCCAGGTTCAAGCCATTCTCCTGCTTCAGCCTCCCGAGTAACTGGGACTATAGGCACCTGCCACCATGCCTGGCTACATTTTTGGATTTTTAGTAGAGACGGGGTTTCCATCATGTTAGCCAGGATGGTCACGATCTCCAGACCTCATGATCCACCCCGCCTCAGCCTCCCAAAATGCTGGGATTACAGGCATGAGCCACCGTGCCCGGCCTGCTGCAGTTTTTTATAGCCCAGATATGAAAAAATAATCTAATACGTAAAAAATAAAGAATTGGTTCAACTCTTGACATACACCCATGAAATACAGAACCACACAGACATTATCATCAGGTTCCGGGAAAGCAGCAATGTGGAGGAATCTCAAAAGTAATTCCTTCAGGCCAGGCAAGGTGGCTCATGCCTGTAATCCCAGCACTTTGGGAGGCCGAGGTGGGCAGATCACCTAAGGTCAGGAGTTCGAGATGAGCCTGGCCAATGTGGTGAAACCCCATCTCCACTAAAAAATACAAAAATTAGATGGGTGTGGTGGTGGGTGCCTGTAGTCCCAGCTACTTGGGAGGCTGAGGCTGGAGAATCGCTTGAACCCGGGAGATGGAGGTTGCAGTGAGCTGAGATCGCGCCACTGCACTCCAGTCTGGGGGACAAAGATACTCTGTCTGGAAAAAAAAAAAAAAGTATTTCCTTGAGTGAAAGATGCCAGGGGCAAAAGTCCTCTCACTGTTTGTTTCCATTTCTATGAAGTGTACGAACAGACAGCAGTAACTCACAGTGACAGGTCAGAGGGTGAGGACCGGGCACCAGGGAACTTCCTGGGGTAATAAAGTTTCAAGGTCTCACAATGGTGGTGATAAAACTATGTATACGGTTGTCAAAACCCATCTACTGGCCGGGTGCGGTGGCTCACGCCTGTAATCCCAGCACTTTGGGAGACCGAGGCGGGAGAATCACTTGAAGTCAGGAATTCGAGACCATCCTGGCCAACGTGGCGAAACCCCATCTCTACTAAAAATACAAAAATTAGCCGGGCATGGTAGTGGCCGGCTGTAATCCCAGCTACTTGGGAGGTTGAGGCAGGAGAATCACTTGAACCCGGGAGATGGAGGTTGCAGTGAGCTGAGATTGCACCACTGCCCTCCAGCCTGGGTGACAAGAAGGAGATTCCGTCAAAAAAAAAAAAAAAAATCTACTTGAATAATGGGTGCCAAGGGCTGGGGAGGGGTTTGGGAAGTTAGTGTCTAATGAGGACAGAGTAGAATTCCAGTTTTGCCAGAGTAAAACCTCCAGAGATGGGTAGTGGTGATGGTTACACACCAAGAGAATGTACTTAATGCGCCAAATTCACCTTAAAATAGTTCATATGGTACATCGCATGTTACTACATGCTATTGTATTTTACCAGTATAAAAAATAATAAGGTTTTTAAAGAAATAACTGGAGAGAAAGCCTACTTGAACAGCTGGGATAGGCATTTTATTGAGTTAGCTATGCCTTGACTTAAAAAAGGTTGGGAAAATAGTGGCATGGAGGTTTGCCACACATAATTAGTTGCAACAATTATATGCACATTAGCGAGAAAAGTGAACCCCACTGCTTCTTCTGCACAACAAGGATGCTTTAAGAAACGACCTTGGACATCCTCCCTGCGGCAAGACGAGCTTCAGGCGGCAGAGCCTGAGCCGCGGTCCGCGGACGGCAGAGGGCGCGCGCGAACCGCCGGGCCGGCCCCTCTCGGCCTCCACCTGCCCTGCCCGGAGCGCGCGTCCCGCCCCAGGCTGCTGGACGCCGCCAGACCCTTGCCGCCGCCTTGGAGCCTCCCTGGCCCCTCGCAGGATCCTCCCCAGCCCCAGAGACCCCCGAGGCGGCGTCTACAGGCCCGGGCCAGGACTGACACCGCAGCCCCCTTCCTGGGTAGCGCCTCCCACCCGAGTCCACACCTGTGCCAGGAGGCGGTGCGGCCGCCGAGCTGAGCTGAGCTGACCTGGTCGGACACCCAGGCCCCTGCGCCCACCGCCCGGGCCGGCACCTGCTGCATGTAAAGGCAACGTGGAACCAAGCAGCGCGGCTGCAGAAAAGCCACCGTCCTCTCCGGGGTGCCACCTCCCTGGCCCTCCACCCTGGTTGGGGGCAGAACCTAACGCTCTCAGTGCTTATTTGCATGAAAATGACCACGAGGATTATAACAATCGCCGCCCAGGGCACTCCGCTCCCCAGGGACAGCCCAGGCCCTGCCGGGGAAGCCGTATTCCCCTCCAAACCGTCCCCTGACAGCCTCCAGGAAGGGCTCAAGGTCGCTGCCTGCCACCTGCTCCAGCCTGGCCAGTAGCTGCCCAGGGTATAACCAGAGCTCTTAGGGGACAATGGGCACTCCCAGGCCACAGGCAGATGCTGGCCACATCCCACCTGGGCAGAAGACACGCCCGTCCTTTTCCCATCCGGCTCACCTGTGCCTGGCAGGGGAACAAGCCAGGTGAGGCTTCTCCCCAGGCGACAGCCCCTCTATCTAATGGCCAACAGCTGCCACGCCTTCGCGTCCCAGGCCCTTCCAGGCCTGTGTGCCTCCTCAAGGACCTGCTTTGCCCCCTCTGGGTCTCAGCCTGAATCCTCCTGCCCCTCCCAGGGCCAAGCCTCCGCCACTTTTCAAACCCAGCAAGGCAGCATCCCGCAGCCCTACTCACCTGGCCCCGCATCCGGGTCTGGCACCTCCAGCCTCAGGATTCCCCTCCAGCCAGGGCCTCCATTCTCGCAGGGCCCTCCCGCTTCGGGGCGCAGTCCCAACCCCAACAACCCCTAAGCCCCCAGGGCTTCCTTCCGGGACGGCCCCACTCTCGCCAAGGGGTTCGTTTGTGCTGTGTGCCAGCTCTGTGCCAGGAACGCACTCCACCGCCACCCCTATCCCATACGGGCCACTGCCGCTCCCCTCAGGCTGGCCAGGGAGGGGAGCTGCAAGCGCTTATTAATCGCCAACTGTGTACTCAGTTCGGAGGCTGGCAGGAAGACTCAGTATGGAAAGGGGGAGCTCCGAACCCCGCTCAGGACCCCCTGTTGCCCACAGTCCTCCCCACCCCCAGCCATCACCTTTCGCACCCTGAGCTCCCGGGTCCTGGTGCCGACTGAGGGTTCTGCGGTCGTTGCGCCGGCTTCATTTTCTGTGGCCCTTCATTCAACCAGCGACCGAAGCCCCCTTCAGAGCCCCAGGGTGACCCTGGGGGGTCCAGGCTGGTTGGGGGATCGGGGGCAGAAGGTGGATCCCCTCACGCTCCCTCTCCACCAGGCACCGGCGAGGAGGCCTTTTAGAAACGTCTGGGGTGTCTGGTGACACCCCTACCAAAAAAAATCATTACCTTCAAAGACTCCCAGGCTCCTGGGCAGGGGTCTTTGTCCCCTTCCTCCGGGACAGCGAGGCCTCCCCGCCCTCCCCCTGCAGCGCGAGTCTGACCCCCTTGCTCCCGCCCAACACCTGCCCAAGGTGCAATTACCCGTGCGTTCTTCCTGCCCCTGACTCGCCGCGTCCCGCCGCACGCGCGGAGGTGTTCCCACAGCGGTCGGCGGAGGACTGCCCCTCAACAACCCGCACGGGGGTCGTCGGGGCGGCTTTCCACGGAAGCGGGAGGGCGGGGGTCGTGGGGGGCGGCGGCGTCCTGGGGAGCCCGCCCCCGGAGTTCGCGGATGTGTGACCCGAGGCAGCCGGCTCGCCTCTGAGGGTCCCCGGTCCGCCCGGGTGCAGGGGGCTCCGGCTCCGTCCTGCGGGGGTCGCGGCGGGGCGAGCGCAGCCGCTGCAGGTAAAACGCCGCGCCCGGGTCTGGGGAGGGCTCCCCCGCGGCGGCCCCGCACCAACAAAGGCCGGGCGAAGTGGGGAGCGGCGCCGGCGCCTGCCCGGGCCGGGGGGAGGACGTCGCGCCCGGGGCCGCTCGGCTGGACCGTCCGGGGTCTGTGCGACGCGGCTGGGGGCCCGGGTGACGCGGAGCGCGGGGCCGGGAGGGCTTCCTGGAGGCGGGGGCCCGGACGCCGCGTGGTCCCTTTAAGAGCCGGTCCCGGGGTGAGGACGGAAGGCGGCGGCAGCGCGACCCACCCGCACCCTGCACCCCGCCCCCCGCGGCCACCGCCTCGGCTTCACCCCGAGCCCGGGCTCCGCTGACGTCACCTGCCCCCGAGCCGCGCGAGCTGATTGGCTGCAGGTGACGTCAGGGGCTTTTTCCGCTCGGCATGACCTCATCCCCGCCGGCGGCCCCGCCCTCCGCCCCGGGCCTGTCACTCGCGGCCGAGCGCGGCGGCCGAGCCGGCTCCCCCCACACCGCCCCGCCGGACGCCGGACGCCCGAGCCTGAGCCTGAGCTCCGAGCTGCGCTGGAACTGCTGGCTGCGCCTGCCGAGCCGCGGGCTGGGATGCGGCCGCGAGCGCGTGCGCTCGCCCGCAGTGCGGCGCGCCCCGGTCGAGCGAGCGCCTCGCGGCGTTGGCGGCGGCGACGGCGGTGACGGCGACGTGGCCCGCGCGCTCCTCGGCCCCTGCTCCGGCTGGCTCCCTCGCCGGGCCGCCGAAGAGCTGCCCGGTCCCGCCCCAGTGGCGAGCGCGAGCGAGGTGAGCGGAGGCGCCGGCGGGGCGGGGGCCGGGGCAGGCGCCGGGGACTGGGTTCACCGGCCCGGGCCGGGGGGCTGAGGGCGCAGCGTCGGGGGCGCTGGGGCAGCGGCACCCGGCGGGCGCCCGGGAGGAGGAGGCGGCCCCGGAGTGAGCGGCCCCGGCCGGCCAGGACGCCCGGGACAGGGAGGCCCCTTCCGCGCCTTCCGCAGCGCTCGGCGGACCCGGGCCCAGCCCACGCCCGCCCGCCCGCCGCGTTGCCGTCCTTCTCCACGCAGCTCCTTCTTTGGGTGTGCAACGGGGGGGACAACAATCCGGGACCCACCAGGGCCACCTGAGATCCAGCGCGGATCTGCGCGAGCCCCCGACGTCCCGAACGGCACCCCCGCGGGGGCCAGAACCGGAGCAGGCGGACCCTGGCCCGGAGCCGGTCCGGGAGGTGTGGAGCCTCGGTCGTGGGAGGGACGCGACGGCCTCTGGCGTGGGACACCCGGGAAGGGGCCGTCCCCTGTCGCAGGGGAGGGCTGCAGATCCATCCCCCCAAATGGCCAGGCCGCCCCGCACCCCCACCCCGGGGTGCCCAGCCGGCCTCTGAGGGATAAAGCCCCTGCGCCCTTCCGCCTGCTGCAGAGGCAGCCGCGGCGCTGGGGGAGGGGCTGGCACAGCCAGGCTGCTGCAGCCACCTCGCTAGGCCTAGCTGCCCAGCCTGGGATGCGGAGCAGACCAGGTGGGGGTACCTAACAGTCTGGCTTGGAGGGGAGGGGGCAACAATAGGCCCAGCCCCCACAGGGTCACCCCTTCTGGGAGAATCTGCCTCCGTTTCCCTGCTCCGGGGTGTGTGTACGGGCCTCTGCTGAGGGGAATAGGGGCTCTGTGCTGCAGTGATGGGGGGCGGGGACGCTGTGGGATGGAGGAGGGGGTGGCAGGATGTAGTGTGGCTCCGCAGTGCTCTTGCTATGCAGCTTGGGGTGGGGGTGGGGTGCTGCAGGCCAGGGAAGCTCCTTTTGTGCCCCTGCGGGGGTTCTGAGGGGAGGTCCAAGCCCGGGCACTCTCCCTTGCCTCCCTTCTGGTACAGCCCACCCACAGACACTGTTGCACCTAGGCGGTGCAGGGGTGAATGTAGCACCCCAGGCCCCCAGCCCTCCACCAGGAGGACAGTCCCATGCATTCACTGCTAATAAGCACTGGATGCGGATGGCAGATCATGTGACCCCAGCTGGAAGTTCATCCTGAAGTCTCGCTGAAACACCTCCTGCTTCAGCCAGCCTGGGGCTGCAGGAGTGTGGCTGGGCAGGTTCTATTCCCCTGGTGCCCTCTGTCCTCGGGGAGGTTTCTGGGAATAAAGTCCCATGAACAGAGGTGCAGAAAGAAGCTTAGAGTCAGTCTCTGCTCCAGGACCCCTCTCTTCTCAGGCCGGGGCTGAAGTCAGGGCCCAGAGGCTGCCACTGGGCAGGTGTCTCGAAGGGCCTTCGGCTGGGGCCTGGTGAGACCTAGGTGTCACTTCTTGCAGAAGGCAAGGAAAGGGGCAGGCCCACAGCAAGAGAGAGGTGGTTCTGGACATGAGAACTGCACCGGCTGAGGCCCCCTCTGCTGGAGCTGCTCAGGGCAGTGAACCTTGGAAGCCCCAGGCTGGTCCTGGTGTTTGGCGTGTGGCACACTGACCAGGAGGAGGGACACAGGCCCGGTGGGAAGGGAGGGAACCTGGATATGTCCTCACGGCCCCCTGTGCCAAGCCCTCCCATCCCCTGCCCTACCCGGACCCTGTTCCTGGGATCGAAGGGAGCCCCCAGCCCTACCCCACTTTCTCCCAGGTCCACAGCTTCCCCAGGCCAGCGGAACAGACTGTAGGCCAGCTTGGGTCCTGCACCACTAGCCCAGGGAGCTGAGGGGATGCAGGGATGAGGGCATTTGGGGGAGCCCAGTGAGGGAAGAGAGCTGACCTGCATGAGTGCAGGGTCCCTGCCTCCCAGAGTTGCCACCCACCAGTCTCTCCCCAGCCTCCTTATTGTGACGATTTCTGCCTTCAGAGGCATCCGTGGGTGACAGTGAGCCGGACAGCTCGAAGAGCCTGCCTAGGTGTAAGGGGGAGACACAGTCCCATCCCCCCATGCTTGACAGTCCTGGCAGCTATCTCTGAAGGTCATGAGTCCCCATTTCTAGGTGCTGAGCAGAAGGTAACGTGGCGAGGATGCTGTCAGTTGAGAGTTGGGGATGGCCTGGGACTCCCTGGTCCCATCTGTGCTCAGGGACAGGAATGTGCTGTGTAGAGGCGCTGGGGGTGGGAGTTCGTGTGTGTAAGGAGTCTGGAGCTGGCCCCTGGGGTACTGGAGTCCTGGGGTTCTCAGGGGATTCTGCATACAGAGGGCAAGGACGTGCGTGTACTCTAGTGTACGTCCAGCACCACATGTGTGCACACATTCACGCGTGGGCACTTGCACACAGGGCAGGTGGATTGTGGGTAAGGGACACCAGTGTGTGTGGAGTGGGTGTGCAAAGGGGTGTGTTCTGGCACACCTAGAGGGCAGTGTGCAGGTAGCACCGGAGCCAGGCGTGCTGTGTCCCAGGGGAGGGTGGCTGCCTGGTGCCTCCTGGAAGGTGTGGGCCTGGGAGGAGCCTTCTTGTGACTTTGGACTTGGAAACTGCTTCCTCCTGGGCTCAAAGACCTTTGAAGAGGGTGTATGGGGCTGTGCCAGGGGGCATCCTGTCCCCAGCCCTGCCTGTCACCCCCCAGCCCCTAGGCACTGGAAGAGCAGGGCCACAAGTACTCAGGAGGGTTTGGCACGTGGGGCCGTGGAAGGAGAGGCGTGGAACCAACACCATTCACGTGTCCTTACCTCTGTTCCCACATGGCCAGTGCTGGCCCCACTGATCTGCACCAGGCTGTCCTTAGTGTCTCCGTTCCCCACCCCACCCAACCTGCCCCATCCCTGGCATAGCTGGGCCCCGATCCTTAGCATCTGGGGAACCAGAGGTGAGGGACATGCCCCCCTGGGAGCTGTAGGTCCAAGGAGACCCTGTGAGGATGCTCTCCCAGAGGCCAGCACAGCACGGAGGCTTCCTGCAGGAGGGGGCACCTGGTCAGCCCTTCGCAGTACAGAGAAGGCCTCCGAGGGGGGTGGGGAGCCAGTGAGCTGCAGGGAGCGTGCTGGGCACAGCAGGTACTGGGAGTGGGAAGGAAGGTTAGGACCAGGTAGGGCAGAGGAGCGGAGGGGCTGAGGACTGGGCTCTGCACTGCCGGGCACCTGCCAGGGTGGGTGGAAGAGAGCAGGGAGGGGCGCGTGCCCACTCTGCAGAGGAGCCTGCTCCGTGGTGGTGGCTGCCGCAGGAGCAGCGGTTGCCTGGCACCTCTGCCGTTGCCATGACGACAGTGGAGGTGCTAACTTGCTAATGAGTCCCCTTCGGCTGCAAATAACAATACTGTTGTGGGTGATAGGCCCAGCTCCAGCTCAGGGTTGCTTGGGAGGCAGAGCAGGGACAGGTAAAGGCCGGGACCCATCCTCCCGCCCCTCCAGCCCCTGCCCACTGCCCTGCAGCTGGACTTGCCCTCCTCCCTCCCCTCCCTCTGGGTCTCAGGCCTGGCTAGCTGCACCGAGTCTCTCACCGAGTATCAGGACTCAAGGCTGTATGAAGCCTAGGCCCTGGCTGCAGGGAGGGCGAGGGGGGCCTCTTCTCACACCTGCCCTCCTCCCTGCACTGAGCGGTGTTTGCTTCTGTTGTTTTCAGTGACAGAGAATCCACCCCCACTTAACGGATGAGGACATTGAGGCCAGGGGCGGCTCCTCGAAGGACCCCCAGCCCAAGTGTCCTGCTACTGCGGCCTTCTGGGGGTTCTGGGCCTCTGAGCTGGGCCCTTGGGTGTTGTATGGGGCACCTGGAGCCACTGTCTCCCCAGGACCACACATCTGGGCCCTCGCCTCTCACCACCTGTGCAAGTCTCAGGTAGAACTCAGGAAGGACAAACAGCTCATTGAGGCTCTTCTGTAGGCAGTCAGGGACCCCCTTGGCAGGCAGAGACCCTCCACAGCAGGCAGGCAGCAGGCTCTTTTGCTGTTGAACTTGCTGGGTCTGGCCCTGGGGAGGGCTCCCAGGCCTCGTTCCCCACCCTGTGGTGGAGGCTGGAGCACCAGCCCAGGAACGGTGTCTGAGTGGGATCCTGAGGCCCCGCTGACCAGGTGCCACCGCAGTCCCTGGTGTCAGCTGTGGGGTCAGCTGAGGCTGCCCGTCCACAGCCAGGTGTTTCCCTTGCCTCTGGCAGCAGGATGGGTGGTGGGAATGCACAGAGGCCTGGGCCTAGTCGAGGCGGGAGGGGCCAGGCAGGGGCCAAGCTTGAAGTGTCTGGAGAAGGAGAGTGAGTGGGAGGCTGGGGCTCCTGGGCAGGTAGGAGCTGGGACCTGCCCCTCAGTGTGGAGTCGGGGCTGGGCCAGGGACGAGGTCCACACCAGCCTTGCACCTGCTGCTCTGTGAACTCTCCCATTGGCCCCCGCCGGCCTGGTAGCTGACCTGGAGAGTCCAGAAATGGTGGTGGCCTCTGTCCCCAGCCTGCTGTTGGCAGTGCACGGGTGTCCTCAGGGTGGCTGCCCCCAGTTCCCCCTGTGGCTGTGGGTTGGGGGTCTGAATTGCTGAGGGTCCACTGCCCACCGTAGCCCACTCTGCACAGGGCTCAGGGTGCACCTATCTCCCAGCCTTCCCTCACTCCTGAGCTGGGTGGAGTAAACTTCCTGACTGGCTGGCAGCCGTGGGGGCACAAGGGAGATGACGTTGCAGGAACACCCAGTGCCCATCTGTGTGTGACCCAGGTGTGGCCCAGGTCCCACCCTTGCCCCAAGCCTCAGTTTCCCCATAGTTGAAGCAAACTCATCATCCTTACGCTGTGTGCCTCCTGGGGGCTGTGAGTCTAAAGTGGACCCAGAGGAAGGCCAGTCTTGACAGGTGACAGGGAGATGGGGCCCGGCAGTGGGGCAGTGACAGAGGCTTGTCACCAAGCCTGCAGGAGGGGCTTCCAGAGGCTCCATCCTCAAACATCCCTACTCCCCCTGCCTACCTGGCAGTCTGCCTTTGCAGACCATGCCAAGGGCCTGGTCCCTGCGGGGTACCCGACACTGACCTTCCTCCTAGGACTGCCCCACCCCTCCCATCCCGGGCCCCATCAGCCCCTGAAGGGGCTCCCTAGACTCCAGGCTCCGCTGGGGGAGGGGCACTCTGTGGGTGCGACGCACCCCTGCAGGAGCTGGGCACTCACCCCCAGCAGGCACGCGGCGTGCACTAAACCTCAGCCTGCAGGCCAGGAGGGCAGCAGTGGCAAGGGAGTCGTGCCTCCGTGCCCGAGCCCCTCCCGAACCCTCCTGCCATCCAGCTGCCCCCGGGAGCCCCACTCTCCAGTGGAGGCAGCCCCAAGGCCACCATCCACCAGGGGCTGGATTATCGGCTTATGGAGCTGCGCTGGAGTCAAGTCTGCAGGGATTGGACTCCCTGGGGAGTCCAGGGAGGGAGGGGCAGGTGCGAAGACAGCAAGCCTGGAGGAGGGCAGAGAGCTGGACCGTGAGGGAGGGTGAGGCGCCGTCCAGACCCCTGACTTGCTGGGGGTCCTGTGGTGGAAAAGATGCAGAGGTCACAGCAGGGAGATGCCTGTGTCCCAGGGATGAGATGGAATGTTCTGGAATGCCTAAGGGTGGGTGAACCCCAGGGCCTACAGGAAGAACCCCTGGCCTCGTCCAGCCCTCAGACCCTTCCCTGTGGGGCCCATTTGCCCCCCTCTGCCTTGTTGCATCCTGCTGCTGGCCTTGTGACCTCGACGGGGTCTCACCAGAGGGAGAAGGGTCCCCACGGGCACACGTTGGGCTCAGATGTCCTGGTGGGCGCAGGTCCCAGCTCCGATCTGTCCTGGGGAGCCTCTGGGTGCCACCCAGGGACCTGCAGCACTGCTGACCGTCCCCCTGTCCCTGCAGGTCCGGCACCATGTGCTAGGTCACTCCCAGCACAAGGCCACACCTGGGCCGTCGGAGCAGCCCCCCCTCACTTCAGGGGTCACCCTCCCCAGCACCCATTGCCCCACCATGGCCGGGGACCGGCTCCCGAGGAAGGTTATGGACGCCAAGAAGCTGGCCAGCCTGCTGCGGGGCGGGCCTGGGGGGCCGCTGGTCATCGACAGCCGCTCCTTCGTGGAGTACAACAGCTGGCATGTGCTCAGCTCCGTCAACATCTGCTGCTCCAAGCTGGTGAAACGGCGGCTGCAGCAGGGCAAGGTGACCATTGCGGAACTCATCCAGCCGGCTGCACGCAGCCAGGTACCCAGCCCACTGCCCGCCAGGCGTGCACCACCTCCAGGGTCCATGGCTAAGGGGCCCTCAGCTCGGGCAGCACCCCCTCCTCTGCCCTCCGGTCCAAATTCGGCTCCTTGGGGTCACAGCCGGGGACGTGTTGAGCAGCCCCCCGGCACTTGCCTCTCACCACTGCCTGTTGCCCCTGCTCAGGGCACCCCCCCACATACTCCCGCAGCACCCCTCCCTACCCTCCCTCCAGGGCCTCCTCGCTCAGCTCCTGCACGGAGGTGCCGGGCCCTCCCCACGCAGATAGGACTGTGTGGCCGGGGCTGGCCCAGGTTCACAGAGGGGAGCCGTGAACAGAAGAGCAAGGTGTGACCACATGGCAGTGGGAGCAGCCCAGCTGGCCTGCACGGGACAGGGACAGCTGTGTGGTCCACTCCCCCTGCTGTGAGGACAGGAGGGGTGGTCAAAAGGCACACGTGAGCAGTCGGTGTCCCTGTCCCACAGCTCCCCCCAGCCCGCAGAGTATTCGGGGACCCAGAATTCTCTCTGTGGCCCCCCAGGAATATCCTTCTGGGGAAGGACAGCTCATTCCGCCCAGGACCATCAGGTGCAGCTGGGGAGGGGCCAGCGGGGCTGTTGACCTGTGAAGGTGGCGGCACCTCCTCTTTCCACTGCCTCACAGGGGGACGAGGGAGACAAGCTCTTGGCACTGGAGGCTTTGAGAGGGGTCTGGGTCACTGATATGCCCTGTTCAAAACTGGGAAATGAGAGGACTCAAGTGGGATGGCCACTGGCCAGGAGTCCGCCCGTCCCAAGGCCAGAAGCGGCTCCCTTTGGCTTCCAACAAGGGGAATCCGGTGATTAATGACCCCCAGCGAGGACTCCCGGCAGAGTGCGATCCCATTGGCTGCCGATGACGTCACCCCAGCCTGGGGTTGGCGGCTCAGCTGGCTTAAGGGCTGAGTGTGCTTTCAGGGCGGGGGCACCGGTGCTGTCTGAGCAAAAGCCGCTCAACATCTGGGCCGGCCCTTGGGGTGGGGGAGGAGGGCAGGAGGAACCCAGCTTCCAGCCACTGCCTCCAGAATTGGTGCGGGGGCCTGGGGTCCTGCTTCAGCCCTCTGTTTCTCCGCTGGGGGTTGGGGAGGGGATAGGGTGGGGAGCAGAATTGCTGGCTGCAGAGTTAGCCCCACTGAGAGCCCACACCCAAAGGCATCTGCCTCTGGAATCCCTGAAATGGGCTAGCTTCCCTGTCCCTCCACCACCCCAGGAACCCAGCCAGGTCCTATGCTGGGCTCCCATTGCACTCACCGGTGTCTCCTCCACACGGGCCTGGCCCAGAGTACCCGTGCCCTTCACCCATGTGCATGGCATGGGGGCACAGCTGCGCAGG
This sequence comes from Papio anubis, assembly GCF_008728515.1. Taxonomy (NCBI): domain Eukaryota; kingdom Metazoa; phylum Chordata; class Mammalia; order Primates; family Cercopithecidae; genus Papio; species Papio anubis. The sequence goes on from NC_044987.1 coordinate 122,199,960, forward strand.
GCAGGAGCCCATCCCTCCGGGCCCCCATGGCCTGCTGTGTGGTGTGGGTGTGTGCACCTGGGCCTTTGGCAGATGGAGAGTGTGTGAGGTGCGTGACCGCACCTGCCCTCCCCTCCAGGCAGCAAGGTGACAGCTGCCTGCCTCCCATCATCTGATGCCCTTACTATTCCCTTGGGCCAGTGCGGCTCGGACAGGGCCAGGGCATTGAGAGGTGGAGGCAGCATGCTGACCTCTGCCCCATGGCCCCCAGGTGGAAGCCACAGAGCCACAGGACGTGGTGGTCTATGACCAGAGCACGCGGGACGCCAGCGTGCTGGCCGCAGACAGCTTCCTCTCCATCCTGCTGAGCAAGCTGGACGGCTGCTTCGACAGCGTGGCCATCCTCACGGGTGAGTCTGGGACCCATGCCTCCCTGAGGCACTCCCTCCGCCAGCAGTGGGGCTGGGGCTGGGGCGCCAGGGAAGGCTCCCCCAAGGCCAGGGCATCTCCATACATTGGTAGTTCTTTTTTTGAGACGGAGTCTCACTCTGTCGCCCAGGCTGGGAGGCAGTGGCGGATCTCAGCTCACTGCAAGCTCTGCTCCTCGGTTCATGCTACTCCTCCTGCCTCAGCCTCCCAGGCTGGGACTACAGGAGCCGCCACCATGCCCGCTAATTTGTATTTTAGTAGAGACGGGTTTCACTGTGGCTAGCCAGGATGGTCTGGATCTCCTGACCTGCGGGATCCCCGCTTGGCCTCCCCAAAGTGCTGGGATTATAGGCGGAGCCACCGTGCCTGGCCACATCTGTGGTTCTTGAGGCCCCAGCATCCTCTCCCCAGGACCCCCCCACACTTCAGGACCCACCAATGAGCTCCATGGTCCTCAACACAGAAGGAAAACCCCACAGGCACAGTGCCACTTGGAGGTGTAGGGCGGCATGCAGGCTGGGAGCCCTCCTCCCGGCCTGTCAGGCAGGAGGCAGAGGCCCCGCCCTCTGAAACTCAGTTGGAGCCGTGGGGTCCCGAGGAAGTACCCTGCCCCCAAAAGCCCAGCTAAGTGCAGGTTGCCTGGCAACAGCCTGGCATCAAGGCTGCTCTCACTGGGTCCCAGCAGACAGCCTCCAGGGATCCCCTGTGGCCCAAAAGCAGCGTGGGCAACGGGCCCTAAGCCCTGGGAGGCAGGGAAGCACTCACACACATACTGATATATTACATTTCACATATATACTTACATATTAATTTTACACTTTACATTCTCTTTAAGATATACATACATATATTTCTCATACATATTATTATACTTTATAATATATATGTAATAATATTATTATACATTTCACATACTTCATAATACATTAATGTATTACATATTCATATATACATATATACTTTATATATTTCACATTAATGCATAATTTTTATATTTCATATATATACATTTCATACTTTACATTTTAATATATATATATGTATTACTTTATATTTACATATTATATATACATTTATATATATATATATGGGGATGAGAGATATATATATTTAAATATATGAGATGAGAGACTCTAACACTCATACGCATACCTCCATACACCACACACACACACATACACACTCACATACACCACACACACCACATACACACACACTCATATACACATACTTCTCACACAGCACCACACACACACGCACACTCATATACACTCACATTCTCACACACACACACTCGTGGTCCCAGAGGGTTCTTTCTTCCCTTGGGCCGTGACTGAGGGTGTGTCTGTAGAATCCACTTCCTGGGGTCGGCCCAGGTCCCAGAGCCCGGTGGAGCTGGCCTGTCCCAGGGACGTGCACCCTCCCCCACCCAGATCTGGGGTCTTTGTCTAGGCTCCTGCCACCTGGCCTGGGTTACCAGGGGCTGTGCCAGGCAAGCAGAGGGCATGGGGGACTGTGGGGTGCAGGCGTGGTGGGGTGGGGAGTGGGCAGCCAAGCCAGGCCGTTGGCCCTGTGTCCAATGGAAGCAGGTGCCTTCAACCCAGCCTGAGGGCGGCTGTAGGCAGATGAGGGGGTAACAGCCACTTTGACCAGGCCGACCTCCCGAGATGCCATGTCCTGGGACCTGAAGGGCACCCGGAGGCTCGAGGGTGGTCCGGTGTCCTGGGCAAGAGCATTGAGGCCAGGCTCCCTCCCCACCTGTCTGTGTGTAAGTCCAGCACCCTGCATTGTTGTGTGGTCCTGGTCATGGTCAGAGGGTGTCTGTGCATCTGTGCATGACTCTGGGCGTCTGGTGACCAGCATCTGCCTCTGCGTGTGTGTATGTGAGCATGTGTGTGTATGTGTGTGTGCATGGATGTGTGTGCATGTGTATATGCATGTATGTACATGTATGTACATGCAGGTATATTTGTGTATGTACTCGCCTGTGCCTCTCTGGTGAGATTTGGTTTTTGTATACATATGTGTGAACTCTCAGAACCAGAAGCCATAGAATGACGCACTCTGATCCAACCTTCATCCCCTAGGTTAAGTTTGAGGGCGGAACTAGTGGGTAGGGGAGGGGAGAGAGAATAGTTTGGGGCTTTTTACAGCTCACCAGGTGTAATAGGACCCCTCCCAAGGGCCAGTTTGCTGCCCTAGCCAGGAATGGGAGCCAGGAGGCCCTTCTCGGAGGTTGCGAAGGGTCCCAGAGTGGCACCTCCCTACCCCCAGGCGAATCCCAGCAAAGTCCCGAGCCTGGAAGGGCCTGTCTCCCTCAAGGCCAGAGTGGGATGGTTTGCGGGGTGGGGCCCTCACCCCGCACTGGTGGGTGGGACAGCATGGGTGTGCAGGTGGATGTGGGTGTGGGTGTGGGCATGGGAGGGGCCGGGCCTGGGCTGGGATTTGCCAGGAGGGCACTCCCGGGGCCTGGTCACGCCCGCCGACTCTCGGGACCCTCTGAGCTGCCTTTCTGTGCTGACATCTGCCCTGCAAGGTTGAGGCTGTGTCCCCTTTTCTCCAGAAGCGCAGCTGCCAAGGAGCCCCAGGCCCCATGGTGTCACGTGGGTTCATGGCAGCACCCAAGCCGGCCCACGGGCTGTGCCCTCAGACTCCCTCCCTCCCTGTGGTGGGCACAGCCCCTGCTCTGGCTGGCTCTTCGAAGAACCAGGGAGAGTGGGAAAGAATATATTGGGTGGGGCAGGGGTGCTGCCCCTCACCCAGGAGAAAGGACATTCCGGGATCCTGCAGCACAAGTGACACAGTTCCTTGGCCCATTTGCGGGGACAGCAGAGGCCGGAACGTGAGGAACAAGCCTCTGTCCTCCCCACAACAGGGCAGATTTGCGGGAAGCGGGAGAGAGTGGTGGGACAGGCCGTGCTGGGGTCCCAGGACTGCTGTGAACCCCACCTCCCCCTGCCACTCCTCTTCCCCCACTCCAGCTGTGCTGCTCACAATGCTGGGGGGCAAGCGGCACGGGATGGGAGAGGGTCCTGGCCCTTTAAGCAGCAGCCCGCAGTCGGCCTTGGACCCTCAGCCGGGCAACTGCACTGAAAGTGGGTGGGGTGGCGGCCCCCGCCCTGGCAGGGAGTCCGGGGATCACGGAGGTGGCGGGCAGAAGCGTGTCTGTAACTGTGGCCATAGGGGCTTGCAGGATCTCCCAGGTGGCATGGGGCGGGCACACATCCTGGTACACACGCCTTTTTTCAAGTCTGGGATTTCATTGTGAGTAGCAGGTGAACTGCAGGCACCACCCCAGCAACCCCGAGTCGGGGAGCAGGGATACTGGGAAGGTGCCTCTGGAGATGCCTGGGGGTAGGGGTGCCTCCCCAGGGCCCAGAGAGTGCTGGGACCTACAAAGGGTCCACTGAACCCCAACACCCCTCGCTTATTACTCACCCCCCAGAGCCTGGGTGGTTCTGACATCCCTGAAGCCTCGGTCCCTGCTAGGCCTGGCGTCCACAGTGGGGTCTGTAGGGACATCCACACTACCTGCTCCACCTGGGGAGGTCCTGGGAAGCTTCCCGGGGAATTGCTGCCACAGCTGTCAGGTCTCTGCACCTGTCCAGAGACTTCCCTGCCTTTACCTCCTTTGGGAGAGGTGGGATAGTTCTGATGGAATCCCCACCACCACCACCACCACCTCCTCCTCTGGCCAGGCCCTGGAGAAAGCAGAGAGTAAGGCACAAAATCCCTGGGAGAGGCACGGGGACGAGGAGAGGCAGCAGGTGCCAGAGGAGTCTGCAGGGAAGTGGTGCAGCCCCTCCCCCTCCCTGGGGCTGTCCTGCAGCAGGAACATCCAGGGCTCCCCCAGCTCAGAACAGTGAGCAGAAGCTACAGTGCCCAGCCCGGCCTCTGCTCAGGGGAACCTGCAAGCTGGGGTGTCGTTGGTAACAAGTCACCTACCTGCTTCCCCCTGTCCAGGCAGCAGATTCCCACAGAAGGGACTGTTCCTCCAAGGCTGCTGCCTCAACCCACCCAGCCTGGAGCTTCTCCCATCTCCACAGGCCCCCAGCGTCACGCCCTTTTTAGGGACACGGGGAGCTGGCACAGCAGGCGTTCTGATTAGGGGTTTGCACACACTCCCCTATCCTCAGGAGTTATCCAGGGTGGCTGTACTCCACCCAGCAGGGGAGGACGGAGAGTGGAGGAGCCCTGGGGGCACGCGGGGCAGGCAGCGGGCACCCACTGCACATGTGGCACCAGCCTCTTCTGCAAACCAGGACAAAAAAGAGCCCTGGGGTTCCCAGGCCCTGAGCCCCCGCGGTCACTCCCCTGCCTCGTACAGTGGGATAGGGCAGGCCTCAGCCCAGCTGCCTCAGGCTCTGCACAAGCAGGAGCTGGCTTGCCATGGGGCTTGTATCCTGGGAAGTGTCACCAGAGTGGCGCTGGGCCGTGCTGGCCCCACCCTCCCAAGAGCTGGCAGCCACCAGGTGGGTGCTGCCCAGTTTCTGGTCCACCTCGGTGGTCACCCCAACCAGGTCAGGGGCAGCCAGGTCCATTCTCACCATGTGTCTTCGTGCTCATTATCTTCTTGGAGCCGCACGATGCCGTGCGGCAGGCAGGAGGAGGAAGCAGAGACCAGAGCCAAGGTGTGCACTGCCCATGGTCACTGAGTCAGACATCCAGGGATTCACACTTCAGTCTTTCCAGCTGGTGCGGGGCAGAGGATTTCCTCCCACCAGACTATGGCCTCGGACTTGGATGTGTGTGGAAGGCAGCAGCACACGCCGGTCACATGTGCAGTGGGTGCCCACTGCCTGCCCCACGTGCCCCCAGTGCCCAGGGCTCCTCCACTCTCCGTCCTCCCCTGCTGGGTGGAGTAGAGCCATAACCAGATGGCAAATGCCCCCAGGGCTGTGCCAGGGTGATGTCATGCCTGGGGAGGGGGAGGGCCTCTCGGAAGCCCTGGCCTCCTGGTCCTGGCACCTAAGCCCAGGCCTGGGGCTCCCAGCCAGCTGGAGGCAGGGAGGCATTGCATCAGCGCAGGGGAGGAGGAAGGCCCAGCCTGGCTCCCGGCCGTGGGTATGGGAGATGGGGGTGCTCACGAGGGCCTCTCCTCTGGGCTGTGTGACCCACACCCTCAGCAGGAGACTCCTGTGACCTCTGAGCCTGCCCCCGCCTGGGTCCAGCGCCTGCCGGGCTGGCCAGCCACCTCAACCCCACCTTTACCGGCATCATAGCAGCGTCCTCAGCTGGGTCAGGCCCTAATTAGCGTGAGGAGGAATGTGGGCGTAGGTGTGGGCTGTAAATGTGTGGCAGCACCCCCTCCCCCACCGCGGCCAGAGCAGGTGCGCTGCCAGAGGCTTGCTGGCTGGGCTGAGGCTCAGGTCTGAGCTGGGTGTGACTGATCCTCAGCAGTAGATGGGGTGCCCTAGGTGGACAGGGCACCCTAGGCGGACGGGGAGGCCTAGGTGTTCTCTCAACCCACCTGACGGGCCTCCTCCAACAGGGGGCTTCGCCACCTTCTCCTCCTGCTTCCCCGGCCTCTGCGAGGGCAAGCCTGCTGCCCTGCTACCCATGAGCCTCTCCCAGCCCTGCCTGCCTGTGCCCAGCGTGGGCCTGACCCGCATCCTGCCTCACCTCTACCTGGGCTCGCAGAAAGACGTCCTGAACAAGGTGTGTGTGCAGTGGACTTGGGGGCGGTCAATGGGAAGGGGGCAGGAGCTCCAGAGGCAGCTTGGCAGCAGCGTGGGGGATGAGAGAGGAAAGGAGCTGAAGGCAGTGGATGAGCTGGGTGTGGCAGAAGCATGGGTGGGGGCCCAGGAGGACCCCAGGTTCCCCACCCCTGCCCCCGGCAGGACCACAGCAGGGCTTGGGGGAGGGCCCAGCAGGGCTTGGGGGAGGAGCGGGAAGCTGGCATGCCAAGCTTCGGATGTCACTGGGCCCCTGTCCAACTCTGAAAGAATCCCGTGTTTTAAACATGGTGACGAGGGAAAAGGGTAAAAGCCACCACCCAGGCAACCATAAAATTCCTAGGAGCCCACCACCGGCCATGGGTGGGGCCTGCAGATGGAGGCCAGCCATGCCCCCACCCCCCGCACAGGCCCAGGGTGCCAGGGTGGACCAGAGAGGCCTCCTGGGCCCACCCCTGGATACACTGGGATCCGGGACAGGTTCCAAGGCTCCCAGGACCACCCCAGGATTCTAAAGGCCCTCCTGACGGCAGGGCAGGAAAAGCCTCCGCCTTCAATCCCGCCCCCAGCTTCTCCCACCCCTTTCCAACCCGTCCTCCCGCCCCTCCAGGATCTGATGACGCAGAATGGAATAAGCTACGTCCTCAACGCCAGCAACTCCTGCCCCAAACCTGACTTCATCTGCGAGAGCCGCTTCATGAGGGTCCCCATCAATGACAACTACTGTGAAAAACTGCTGCCTTGGCTGGACAAGTCCATCGAGTTCATCGGTGAGCCTGCGGCGGGCGGAGGGCGGGGGCCTGGCTAGAGGAAGGCTAGAGCTGGGCGTGGCCACAGGCACAGGAGGGGTCCCGGGGAAGTAACCCGAACTGTTGGCAGTTGGGCAGGTGGGGTCCCCTCCCTGGGCCAGGGAGAAGCTGTGCAGGCTTAGCCCTCACCTGGCCCCCATGGCCCACCTGCCCAGATAAAGCCAAGCTCTCCAGCTGCCAAGTCATCGTCCACTGTCTGGCCGGCATCTCCCGTTCTGCCACCATCGCCATCGCCTACATCATGAAGACCATGGGCATGTCCTCCGATGACGCCTACAGGTACCACCTTCCCCAGTCACGCACTTGTGACTCACCTGCCTTCCCTCGGCTGCCCAGTTGCACCAGAATGGCCCCACCGTCCAGGACCCCTGGCAAGGGAGGAGGGCCTGAGACCAGCCTGGCGCACATGAGCTCATGGGTGCCCAGTGGGTGGTGTCAGGTGGGCAGCCTGGCCCTGGCGGGCGCCTGGGACTAAGCCTCTCCCCCTGCCCCCACGCAGGTTCGTGAAGGACAGGCGTCCGTCCATCTCGCCCAACTTCAACTTCCTGGGCCAGCTGCTGGAGTACGAGCGCAGCCTGAAGCTGCTGGCCGCCCTGCAGAGCGACGCGGGCACCCCCTCAGGGACGCCGGAGCCTCCGCCCAGCCCTGCCGCCGGGGCCCCGCTGCCACGGCTGCCACCACCTACCTCAGAGAGCGCTGCCACCGGGAATGCGGCTGCCAGGGAGGGCGGCCTGAGCACGGGCGGGGAGCCCCCTGCGCCCCCCGCGCCCCCCACGCCCCCGGCCACCAGCGCGCTGCAGCAGGGCCTGCGGGGCCTGCACCTCTCCTCGGACCGCCTGCAGGACACCAACCGCCTCAAGCGCTCCTTCTCGCTGGACATCAAGTCGGCCTACGCCCCCAGCAGGCGGCCCGACGGCCCCGGGCCCCCCGACCCCGGCGAGGCCCCGAAACTCTGCAAGCTGGACAGCCCATCGGGGACCGCGCTGGGCCTGCCCTCGCCCAGCCCGGACAGCCCGGACGCCGCACCCGAGGCGCGCCCACGGCCCCGCCGGCGACCCCGGCCCCCCGCCGGCTCCCCCGCACGCTCCCCCGCGCACAGCCTCGGCCTGAACTTTGGCGACGCGGCCCGGCAGACTCCGCGGCACGGCCTCTCGGCCCTGTCGGCGCCCGGGCTGCCCGGTCCTGGCCAGCCAGCCGGCCCCGGGGCCTGGGCACCGCCGCTCGACTCCCCGGGCACGCCGTCGCCCGACGGGCCCTGGTGCTTCAGCCCCGAGGGCGCGCAGGGGGCGGGCGGGGTGCTGTTTGCGCCCTTCGGCCGGGTGGGCGCCCCGGGATCGGGCGGCGGCAGCAGCGACCTGCGGCGGCGGGAGGCAGCGAGGGCTGAGCCCCGGGACGCGCGGACCGGCTGGCCGGACGAGCCGGCCCCGGAGACGCAGTTCAAGCGCCGCAGCTGCCAGATGGAGTTCGAGGAGGGCATGGTGGAGGGGCGTGCGCGCGGCGAGGAGCTGGCCGCCCTGGGCAAGCAGGCGAGCTTCTCGGGCAGCGTGGAGGTCATCGAGGTGTCCTGACCCCTCCGCTGCCCTCGGCTCCGCCGCCCGCAGCCGGGCCCGTTATAAATATATATTATATATAATGCAAAGAAAGGTAAATGGTTTTACTGGGATTTTTATCGAGAAGTAAATATTTCGATTTTTTATTTATTTAAGCTGTTCATTCTGGCAATGATTTGGCAACAGTGCGGGTGGTCCTCGAGCTCTATTTTTACTGTCTGGTATTTAAACTGAAACACACGTTTCTAAGCAATACGAGGCCACCTTCAGTCGCAAGCTGGGTGCCAGGCCTGGGGCCCCTCCCAGTTCCCCCGTCCCAGGAAACCCTGCTGACCTTTGCAAAGGCTGCCGAGCTCTCGTGCACTTTTTACATAAGAAAAAGGTGAAAAAAAGAAAAAAAAAAAAAACTTCTTTGCCACAAACTGAGCCGCAGAACCTCCCTTCTTCCCCCACCTACCTCTCCTGCTCTCTCTCTTCTCTGCGCCAGCCTAGGGCTCTGCACCAAAGCCATAGGTTGGGGGAGCAGGAGCTGGTGTGCCCCGGAGCGGTGCGGCCAACCCTCCACCAGCTCCAGGCGCCAAATCTTGGTGGCAGGGAGGGCACCCCGCTGCCTGTTGCCCCAGAGCTGTTCCCTGGCAGGGGAGGACAGGCATTAGGCCCCATGGTGCCGGGGTGTTCAGAGAGGCTGAGGAATAGAACAGTGTGTAGGGGCCTGGGGCAGGGGGTTCTGGAGTGTCAGATGAGGTGGAGGCCAGGGGAGGACAGGGGTGTTAGTGCCCCCAACTCCTGCCAGAGCCCCAGTCCAGCCACAGAGTGGCTCAGCAAGGCCATTAAGAGGGCTGCGGCCCTCCCTTCTCCCTTGCCCGTGCTCCTAGAGCTGCCTCTCGGGCAGGGCGGCACCACTGCAGGAGAGGAGCTTGGCCTCTGGGAGTCAGGCAGGAGGGGCCTGGCTAGCCAGTGCTGGCTCCACTGGGCAGGGAGCCCTGGACCCCCAGGTATGAGGAGGGGATGGGCTTAGAGTCCTGTTCCAGGTCCGTCCCCCACCTAGCAAGGCCCCAGGCAGAACTTGGAATTTAGGCTCGCCTGCAGGCCAAGGCGTTCCACAAGCAGGTGCTGCTCACACAGGGAGTTCAGGCGCCAGCCAAGCCCCTGTGCTTCTGTGGTAGGCCTGCTTCACTTAGGGAGCGCTGCCTCAAGGCAGATAAAGCTCCCTTGTTTGCCCCGACACCCATGGGGGCCTCTCAAGAGAGAAACTCCCGTTCACCCCTTTCCCAGGGCACTCGCTCTCTAGGTGGCATGCCAGCCCCCAAACACAGGTGGCTTTGGGCCCAGGTGGGTCAGCCTGCTGCCCCTGCCCTATACCCTCTCAGGCCGTTGGGACCCCTGCCCTTCAGATGTCCAAGGGTCTAGGAGTGGGGCCAGTCACCATGGGAAGAGGCCAAGGGCTTGGCAGGAGAGGCGGCCCAGGTAGGACCCAGTCCTGAGTCCAGAGCAGGGCCAGGGAGGTGCCCACCCCGCCCCGGCCAGCCGCCCTCTCTCTTGTTTCTTCTATTTGTTCTTCTTTTCACCCACAGCCCTGTGTTCCTGTCATCCCTCCTTTCAGCAAAAGTCCTGTTCCCCTTCCCTCTGTCCCCACCCACTCCTGTTCCCCAAGAAAATAAGCTATCATTGTTGTATTTGCAATCTATGGATTAGAGGTTTAAGTATTTATTATTATTGGTTAATTATTATTAATTATGTAAATTTGCCTCCCGTCTGTCTGTTGCATTGGGTTTCTGAGGAGGCCCTGGGTGAGGAGGATGCACTGGCTCCCCGCTTCTCGCCCCCCACCCCTGTGCTGTCCAGGAGGCAGTGGTCTGGGGCCACTGGTTGGGCCCCCCTCCTCCCCTCCCCTTGTCCCTTCTCCAGGCTGTGTGTGTGGGGGGGGTCCTGTCTGTCTCAGTCTGTCTCTGCTCCCACTCTTGAGGCACTGGTCACCCCAAAGTGAGCTGCCAGGGTGGGGAAGAAGGTCCTGTGTTGGCCACTGCCTCCTCCAGTGCTGTGGGAGGCGGGCTGGGGCCCCACCTGGTGGCTTTCTCCCCACTGGGCCCTGAGTCCTCTCCAAGCCTCTCTCCCACCCCTCTCACCCGGCCACTGCCTGGCATTGGGATCACCCCACAATGGACCCGGCCCCTCCTGTTATTTGCTGGGAAGTCCAGCGGAGGAGAGGGTGCAGGTCCCCCGCCGAGCCTCCAGTCTCTGTGGACTGGGCTGCCGGCCCTTCCGCACCCCCTTAGAGCCCTTCCCGACGCGGCTGCACCTTCCGCTCCGGGCCCCTCCCTTTGTATTTGGAGACAATGTGTTGTAATAAAGCTTAAAGTGGATGTTTTCCCCACGACTCCCTGACTCTTCCTTCAGACTGGCGGTGGGCAGGGTGGGGGCAGAGGCTGCTGGGAGGCAGGCCTGAGGCCAGGAGCCCGTGTGTTGGGCCTGGAAACTTGCCCCAGGCTCACACCGTGGGTGGGCTCAGAATAGTCCCTGAGGGCCAGGCATGGGCACAGGTCCTCAGCTGCACCCTTAGGGTGTAAAACACACTTTTTTGGTGGTTACATGCTAGTAAAAGCTTAAATAACTTGAAACGATATAAAATCTCAGTGTTACCCACAACTCCCCTCACTCCCACAGTCCCAGTGTGAACAGCTAGAGGCTTCCCTCCCGGCCCCTCCATGTGTGCTGTGTGCATGTGTGTGGGTGCATGTACGTACCAGCAGAAATAGGGGTCTAGTTACCTTTAGTGTCTCCAACCAGCGTTTTTTTTGTTTTGTTTTGTTTTGTTTTTAGATGGAGTCTCGTTCTGTGGTCCAGGCTGGAGTGCAATGGCGTGATCTCCATCTCCCGGGTTCAAGCAATTCTCATGCCTCAGAGTCCCAAGTAGCTGGGATTACAGGCATGTGCCACTACACCTGGCTAATTTTTGTATTTTACTTTAGTAGAGACGGGGTTGCACCATGTTGGCCAGGCTGGTCTCAATCTCCTGACCTCAAGTGATCTGCTTGCTTTGGCCTCCCAAAGTGCTGGGATTACAGGCGGAAGCCACTGTGCCTGGCCTCCAGCTAGCTTTTCAAATCTTAAGTAATGTGCACACCATACAAGGATCAAAAGTACACCAGGGTATGCGGTAGAAAGTACTGGTTTGTCTCCCCCAGGCTTGTCCCCAGCCTCCAGGGTCCTCTCCCTGGAGGCAGCCCCAGCCAGACCTGCAGAGCCCCCCACCCCGAGGGCAGACCTGGCTGCTGCAGGTGCCACAGGCTGCAAAGATTCACAGTGTGCATGCAGCCCAGAGTGAGGCTTGTCTACACTGCCGTGGAGGATACCAGATATGTCCTCACCACACAGACCTCTGGTTCATGCAGCTTCTTCCAGGTTTAGTATACCTATCCCAGGGACGCCTCCCAACCAGTGACGCTGTCCAGACCATGTGTGTGTGAGCACTCATGAGATGGGAAGAAGAGGAAGCAAGACAAGGGAAGAGGAGGGGACCAGCCCCTCCTTGGGGGCTGCAGGAGGAGGTAGGGTCCTTGAATCCTGCATCTTTAAGAGTCCTCAAAAAGAAGGAAAGCTAGAAACATAGTCTGATGCTCCCACAAGGCTATTTTTGGCTCAAGAACATCTATTTATAACTCTGGCAGCCCCTAGCAGTCAATAAAACCGAGGCCTGGAAAGAGCTGATGGCTGACTCAAGCGGCACCGAGGTGCTCCCCTACCCCTTGTGCTCAGGAGCACCTGCAGCTCCAGGAGGTGGGTGACAGGGCCTCTCCTAGGATGCCCATCTGGGGCACATAGGTCTCAGGACCCTGGGGGCAGTGTAAGACTCCAGATGGAAGGAGGGGTCTCATTTACCAACTCAATCAGGCTCCTAGAGGTCCAAGAGCTGCCCAAAGTAGGTGGTGAAGCAAGAGTGGACACGGGTGGACAGCCTCCAACTGCTACACGGAGTCCCCTAAAGGCTTGATGCCCTGTCTGCACTTGTGTCTCCCCCCAGGACAAGAGCTTTAGTTGCTGGATAGGTCTTGGATGGGTAGGTAGATGGGTGGATGAGGGAGGGAGACATGGATGGATGGATAGGTGAATTTATGGATGGGCAGATGGATGAATGGTGGATGAATGGATGGATGGGTGGATGGATGGGTGGGTAGATGGGCAGATGGATGAATGGGTAGAGGGATGAGTGGGGTGGGTGGGTAGACGGATGGATGGATCGATGAATGGGTGGATGGATGGAATGGTGGATGAGGGGTGGTGGTGGATGGATGGATGGACCGGGATGAATGGTGGATGTGGTGGAAAGATGGATGAATGTGAGGGATGAGTGGGGTGGTGGTGGTGGATGGATGGATCGAAGGAATGGTGGATGGAAGGATGGATGAATGGATGGAGTGGGGTGGAAGGAATGGATCAATGGTGGATGGATGGATGGATGGATGGATGGATGGATGGATGGGTGGATGGATGGGTATGGGTGGATGGATGGATGGATGGATGGATGGATGGATGGATGGATGGATGGATGGAAAGGGATGAGTGGGGTAGGTGGGTGGATGGATGAATGGGTGGAGGAATGAGTATGATGGATGGATGGATGGATGGATGAATACATAAATGGGTATTTATAAATAGACAAGTGGATGGGTGGCTAGTGAGTAGAAGGACAGGAAGGTGGACAGATGGATGGATGGGTGGATAAGTGGGTGGATAGGAGGTGGATGGATGGGTAAATGAGAGGGAGGGATGGAGCAAAGGTGGGTGGGTAACAATATTATATTGCATTAGTTGCACTTCTGTTAGTCTTATATTAAAGCTGTGTGCTTACCTCCATTCTCCATTGGACTGCAGACGGGCACCTGGTCTTTGCATACAGAAGGCAGTGAATGTCCAATGAATAAGCCACATACTAACTGTCTTGGAGCGGGACATCAAAGGAGAGACTCTCTCCAAGGCCCAGGGAGAGGAACAGGCTTGGTCAATGTCCCTTAGAGGGTCACGGGCCACGTTGGGGCTGGGCTTGGTTCCTGGTCTCTCAGGCACCATTCCTCTGCCTGCTGAGCAGTCCCTGGAAGTGAGCTGGAGGCCGGTCTCAGTGGCACCCCTGCCAGCTGCCACTGTACTCCTGTGGATGGACTTACCAAGGCCCTTCCGGGGCTGAGAACTGAAGAGACTCTGAGCAGGAGAAAGGGCCGAGGGCCAGTTCTCAGGAAGACTTCCAGGAGGAGAGTTTTGGGCTCTGAAGGCCAGGTTGTGTTTGGAGGGGCAGGTGGGGCAGGAGGACGTTGCAAAGGTCCACAGCGTGGGAGAAAGGGCAGAGATAGGAGCGCCCTGTGGGGAGCCAGGCAGAGGCTGAAGGCCTCTGGCCAAGGCAAGGCCTGATGAGAAGAGGGTGCAGCTCGATGGGGCTCTGAATGGCAGGTGGTCTGGGGGAGTGTCTGAGAAGAGTGGTTCTTTGGGGGCAAGATGGAGGGAGGACTTGCTATTAAGGGGAAGCCATGGAGTCTTTGAGGGGCCTATACAATGGACACCAGCAGAGGGTGCCCCTACCTCCCCAGAAGGGCACAGGGCACGGGGCAGGACCTGGACAGAGGGTGGGAGAGGAGGGGCTGATTAGGAGCCTCTCAGCAGAGCTTCACAACAAATGCCTCGTATGGGTGGTGGGAGCACATGGGGAAACTCAATTATCCCTGCAGGCAGCTGGGGCTCGGGGGCGCAGTCCCTCCAGATAAAGCACAGCCTTCTGGTCCGGGGTGAGGGCCAGAATAAACCACATACTAACTGTCTTGGAGTGGGACGTCGCAGGAGAGACCCTCTCCAAGGCCCAGGGAGAGGAACAGGCTTGGTCAATGTCCCTTAGAGGGTCAGGGGCCAAGCTGGGACTGGGCTTGGTTCCTGGTCTCTCAGGCACCATTCCCCTAGACCTCTAAGGCAACCCACAGTTCCAGGCCCCACTCCTGTCCCTGAGAATAGGGCTCCTGGCTTAGGAGCCTCTATGGAAGACACTAGGCCCTGAAGGTGTGATGATGGCTTGTTTGTGAAACGAGCGGCCCCTGACTGTGAGGACCAGAGCTTAGAGGGGATCCTGGTGGGGTGAGGGGAACATGCGTGTGCCTCCCACCCCCAAGCAGGGTGATGCCAGGGCAGGACTTCGCCAAACACTAGGCAGGTGCATGGATGGACACCCTTGGGTCCTTCCAAACTGAGCAGGGAGACTTTTCTTGCTTCAGAACCTTTCAATGTTCCCCTCCAGAGGGGCTGAGATGGGGGTGGCCTCAGGGAGGGAATGGGTATGGGAGCTGAACTGGAGTTGAGTGAGAAGGCTGGGGAGTCAGAGGCCTCAGTAGGGGGTTGAGAGGAGAGGAACTCAGTGAAGGACCTTCATTCTGGAAGGTGGGGGGCGGGGAGCAGGTGCTAGGCCCAGGGGCATCTCTCCCAGTCTTTGCAGACACCACCGTGAAACCAAGGAACAGTGGCCTGTCCCCAGGGAGCTCCCAAGAGGAAGCTCTGGGAAGGAAAGGGGAAGACGCACTTACTCCTTCCCCGCCAGGAATTCTGCTCCCCCGACCAAGTCCAGTGCCCTCCCACTTTGCCCCAGCACCTGCACCCTCAAGGCTGAGCGCACCTGCAGAACGCACTCCCGCCCCCCACACACCTGGGGCCTCCGACCAGGACCTCGCAGGGCAGGTGACTGCCCGGGAAGGGTAGGGGGATGTGGGGGGACTGGTGGCACCGATGGCATCGCCGGCCGAAGCCTGCCCCTGACTGACGCAATTGCCGGCCGTCGCAGCTATAAATAGCCAAGGAGAGCTGGAAATAGAAGCCAGGGAAGGGCCAGAGGCGGGTGGAGGGAGGAGCTTGGACTTGAGCACCTGATGCCAGAGGAAGAAAACAAAACTCCATTCTAGGGCTCCCCTCCCCCATCCCGCCCCAGCCTAGAGGGGCGTTTGCACCCGGAAACGTTTGGGGAAGCAGGGTGAAGTCAAGAACCTGCCCGACAGTGGGCGGGGCCTCCCTGCCGCGAGGGTCGGGGCGGGTGGAGCCCGCCCTGGCCACAACCCCCAGTCTTCTGCTCTGGGTCATCTGCAGGGCAGTGGCCCCTCCTGATGTCCGCCCGCCCCCTCCCCCAAGCAGAAAGAGATTCCGGTGCCTCTCCAACCTCCCCACCCCACTCCCTCCGTCAAGCTCCTGGCCCAGGAGACCCCCAACAGCCCTGGAGCACAGGCCCGATTGGCGAGATCAGTGGACACTAGGCCTGCCCAGCGCCTGGCCGGTGGGGGCGGCGTCCTGGGGCAGGAGGGGGGCTTGTGGGGCAGTTTTTGTATCTTTCTCGCCCAACCCGACCCTCCAGCCAGCAGCGGGAATGGGGCTCAGAGACTTTGCCGCCCTGGGACAGGGCGCACTGCAGCCAGTGTGGAAGCCAGACCCGGCCCCGGTGCCTGGTTCTGCTGGTCACCTCTTGCCCACCTACCCAGCGGGTCCTCACAGGCTGGGGGTCCAAAACAGGAACAGAAAACCACAGGACTGGGGGCGCTTTGAGGCTGAAGGGCGCAGGCCCTTCGCGGACACCCCTGAGCCCTCCACCCTGAGCCCCCAGCCGCGCCAGGGAGTGACTTCAGTCCGGATTCCCACTGTGGGGCCTCCCCCTCTGACAGCGCATTAGGGCTGGCAAGGCGCGGCCGATAGGGCCCTTCGCCTGTGTGGACCCTAACAGGAAACTCGAGGAGGGGCAGGATTGAGGGCAGTAGGAAGGGGTTGGAGTGGGCGAAGGGAGGTTTGGGTCCCCCCACCTCTCTGTGCAACTGGTGGCGCCCCGCCCTCCCTGAGGACAAGGACCCCGCAGCCGCGAGGACGGCGGCTGCCGGCCAGTGTGGGGTGGGTGGGCGCGGTCCCATTAGCGCGCGCGGGGTCCGCCAGGTTGGGCGGTGAGGTCAGCCCCGACGTAGGGGGCCCAGAGCATCGCTGGGTGGCGCGGGTGGCGCTGGCATCTGGGCCGCCAACCCCGCAGGAAGCGCCCAGTCACAATCCCGCCCCAGGGCTCCCCCCCGACCCGCTACCCGGAGCCCAGAACCTGCCCAACCTGTGGGCGCAGCCGGGGGCTCCGAGGACCGAGAGGCAGGCGCGGTGGGTGCGCCCGCTGCTCGCGATGACCTCACGCCCGGCGGGGCCGCGCCCACTCCCAGACCGCCCTCCGCGGCGCGCTCCATCCTCAAAGCGCCGCTGCTCCTCGGCTCCCGAGTCCTGCGCGCCCCTCGCGGGTCCGGGTCCCCAGGCACTGCTGGCGTGGAGGGCGGGCGCGGGGAGCACCTGCTCGGCTCCAAGCATTTGGGCAGCGCGGCTCCGGGTCCGGGGCCCGGGTGGGCAAATACCTGTCCCGCAGGGGCTGGGCGAGCGCCCCTCCGGAGCCTGCCTGCCCCGCCCGGGGGCCGTAGTGTGCGCTCTTCTCCCGCCTCGGGCTCCGACCTGGGCTCGCCGGCCACCCCCACCCGACGCTCCCCGAACCCGAGGCGGAGCGCAGCCCGGCAGCGCCATCTGCTGCCCGCGCCCGCCGAGGCTGGGGCCGGTTCTCTGGCTTGGGGCCCTGCACGCACGCCCACCCGTCGGGGACCCACCTGCTGGGAGGAAGGCACAGCCCTGTCTCCACCCTGCGGCCCCCGCCCATCCTACTTCTAAGGCCCTCCCCTGGGTCCGTCGGCTGCTTCAACTGTATCCACAACCTGCACCTGCTCTGGGCCTGCCCGTCCCGCAGAAAGGTCGCCCACACCGCGGCCCCAGGGACGCACGCAGTCGGTGACCAGATGTATCTCCAGCCAGGTGTCCTCCCTGTCCTCCAGACCGGGCAATGCCAAGCTGCAGCGGCCACCTGCATCTGGCTGGGCCCCCATCCCAACGCCTCCAACCCCCTTCGCGGCCACCCCTCCTTCTCAGGTAAGCAGTACACCTAGCTGCTGTTCTTGGCTCTCCCGCCGCCGCGCCCTCACCTGGATGGTTCCGCCAGACCCCGCAGGCCCCTTAGTCCGCCCCAGCCCTACCCGCCAGTCTACAAAGAGCATTCCTGGAAGGGCCCCTCCCTGGTCTGCGGATGTGCTCTGCGCTCCTTCCCCAGCCCAGGTGCAGGGCGGGACTCTGAATCCCCTACCGTGCAGAGGGCAGGTTCACCTCGACCCTTGACTTCCCAGCAGGGCCTGGCATTGAGGGTGCCGCCCTGGGATATTGTGTGTGGCCTGAGGCTGCTGGAGTCAAGCACCGCAAACCAGGCGGCTTCAACAGAAACGTCTCTCCAGCCCAGCGCAGTGGCTTGCGCCTAGAGTCGCAGCACTTTGGGAGGCTGAGGCAGGCGGATCACCTGAGGTGACCAATAAGACATCAGCCTGGTCAACATGGTGAAACCCGGTCTCTACTAAAACTACAATAATAAGCTGGGTGTGGTGGCAGGCGCCTGTAATCCCAGCTACTCAGGAGGCTAAGGCAGGAGAATCCCTTGAACTCGGGAGGTGGAGGTTGCGGTGAGCTGAGATCACACCACTGCACTCCAGCCTTTGTGACAGAGCAAAACTCTGTCTCAAAACAAAACAGAAAAAGGAAGGAAGGAAGGAAGGAAGGAAGGAAGGAAGAAAGAAAGGCAGGCAAGAAAAGCAAGAAAGCAAGAAAGAAAGAAAGAAAGAAAAGAGAAGTCTCTCCAAGGTCTGCAGGCCACAAGTCCAAGATCCAGGTGTAGGCAGGTGGGCTCCGCAGAGGGCCAGGAGGGAGCATCTGCCTCAGCCCCGCCCTGTGGCCTCTTACAAGGCCGTCCACCCACCCTACTCCAGTGTGGCCTCATCTTAACTAGGTTCATCTGCAGTGACCCTAGTTCCAAATAATGAGGTTACATTCTGAGGTACTGGGGGTCAGGACATCGACATACGAATGTGTGAGGCTCGACCCCACCCATAACAGGTATCGGTGGGAGAAGGAGGCGTGCATACTCTGTGGCCACCACCGGGAGCCCTTCAGACTGCCCTCACCACACTGCAGGCAACCAGTCCTGGCAACGGGCTCCGTGGCGGTAAGTCTGCAGAGCTGGCGTCCCAGGAGGCGGGGGCCCGCATGGGTTTGATGAGCAAAAGCTGTCAGGCTGTCAGGGTTTATCTGGTCCGGGGATTCCCACCCTCCCGCCCTTCAGCATTGCCTGGGGGGGATCTTTAAATGCAGGTCCCTGGGCCCTGCCCAGACCTACACAGCCAGCCTCTGTGGGAGCAGGTCTCAGGGATCTGTATTTCCAAAGTTTCCCTAGGGAGTCTGCTGCACCTGTTGATGAGACATGTACATTTGGGGACCTGTAATCTAGGGGTCCCTACCCAGTGGATGGAGGGGACAATAGTGAACCCCAGCTGGCTGGAGACAGAGCCAGGAGGAAGGCTGAGCCTCCTGGCCTCCATCTGTACTTTCTGTGTGGGTGCATCCTCAAGAGGCCGAGGCCTTGCTCCTTCACTGCTCCCTGACCCTCCACGCCTCCAGGCCACGCTTTGGCCATGTGCACCGCCCACCCTACCTCCCAGAGCATGGGCTCCCACAGGGACAGCTTCTCCCACACCCCAATCTAGCTCCAGGCTCTGCGTGGCTTGTGGGGGCAGCCACAGCTCCCACTGTGCCCTGGAGGGCAGAGCTGTCCTGCCAGTACCGCGCCTGTGTCATGGGCCTCAGTGTCCCCATCCAGGAGAGGGAGCTGGAGCAGTCCTGGTGCCTCCTCCCTCCCATAGGGAGACGGGGAGCCTGTGCACAGGCTGGCTCTGCGGGGGCCAGTTCCACACTGTGCCGCACCCACTGGGCCCTCTGGGGCCTCCGGGTCTTGTCTGCAAAATGGGAATTGGGGAGGGGTGGAATGTCAGTAATTTACTTTCCTGTTCCTGCTTTTTGTGGATTTTTTTCCATTAACATGTATGGAAGCCTTCTGTCTGGTGCTGGGGATGGCCCCAGGAGCCCCAGCACATGGGAAACAAGCCTTTGTCGTCACTCTGAGATCAGCGGTTTATGTGACAGGTGTGTACAAGAGGTGGTCACCACTCAGGAAGAGGGTGGCAGGAAGGCTGACTGGAGGAAGCGGCATGTGAGAAAGGCCCTGAGTGACAAGCAGTTCTTGCAGAGGAGCTCTTCCTTCCCAAGAAGAGCAGCACATTCGAAGCCCCCACAGTGCAGGACAGCCCACGACTGCAGCCACGGGAGCCCCTGACGAACCACACACCCACCCTGGGCCGAGCGCTCTGCCGAGTGCATGGGATGGAGACGGACCACGCACCCAGCCTGGTCCCGGCGCTCTGCCAAGTGCACAGGATGAAGTAGTTCCTAGAGGTGGGGAGGGGGCAGGGAACGGTCAGCTCCCAAGGATCTCAGACTCTGTCCCCAGGCCGAGGGGAGCAAACCTGCAGGTCCTGCCTGAAAGGGTGGTTTGTTAGGGGCTGGCACCACTGGCCAGTAAGGGTGGTTGGAAGGATCCCGGTTGGGTGGGGGTGGCAGGAAAGGTGGTCATTGTGGACAAAAAGGGCAAGTTCCCAACTCCCCAGGTCAGTCACCTCTTTGCTTCAAGGAATGGCCTGCAGGTGACCCTGGGTATCAGGGCCTCAAGGAGCAACCCATGGTAGCCTGGACCCTGTCTGCCCTGAGCGCTCTCTGCCCAGGTCTGGACGAGAACTCTGCCCACCCTGCACTCACCGGCTGGCAGGTGGCCTGCGTCCCAGCCTCAGGCCTCATCTGCATTTGCAGATCACCGGCACCTCTCAAGAATGATTCCCATGGGAGATGAGGGTGAAGAGCGATGGGGGTTGGGACCTCGAGTCCTGGTTTTGCCTGGGGAACTCTCCCTCTCTTGCCACCACCCTCCCGAGTTGCAGGATCCAGGTTGTCCCCTGGGGTCCCCTATCCCTCCCCAAGCCTGCTACCTCTGGCCACTGTGCCAGGCAGCAACTACTGGAAGGGTTCTGCTGGAATGGGCACCTCCTTCCCCAGGTCACCCCTACCCCCTCCTGGGAATGGAAAACAGGAGCCCCTTCCCGTCACTCTCCTGCCCCTTCCTCCTCTCTGCAATGGGTGGGGCCCCAGGAGAGGGGGGCAGGAAGGCCCCTTGGGGACTTGGGCTATAAGAAAGTGCCCTCCGCAGGCCTGTCAGGCCCCACGCCCCTTCCAGCTCAGCTGGGAGTTCCAGCGCAGCTCCCCCTGTCTGAGCTCTGGTCTGGAATGGGGGTCCCAAGACCAGGGCAGATGCTTGTGAGGGAGAGGAGCTTTGGGCATCACCGTGGCTCTGAAGTGGGCGTCTCTGTGAATTTTGCATCCTCCTTGAGACTCATTAACAGCTCCATTCGAAATCCAGCTTCACCCAAGTGCCAGCCTGTGCCAGGCCCAGGGAGCTGTCCTGTGTGCCGGAGCACAAGGCCTTGAGCCTGCTCCCTCCAGTCCATGCTGGGGACACGCAGGCAGCCAGGAGCTGGAGCACACTGGCAATGCTGCACAAATGGCTGTGTATTCACCTTCTTCTGAGGAACAAGCAGATCTGGGGACACTGAACCTGGGCCCTGGGCAGGGACAGCCAGCAGGAGACCATCTTGCCCTGGGTTGCCTTCTGATGACGGGACACACAGGCCCCACTCTCAACGCTCATCCACTCACCTCCTGTCCTCCAGCACCCTACAGACATCTGTGTGTGAAGGCCTAGAGCAGGAGGAACTTAGCTTCCTACCGTGCCAGGCTCGAGAGCTGACGGCCAGCAGAGCCGACCATGCAGCAGAAAATGTCCCCTTCTGTGCTCGAGAAAACCCACCCAGGACCTTTGAGGCCCATCCGGGTAGGTGAAGGCGGAAAGCCAAGGAAGGAGCAGTGAAGCCCAAATGAGGGCTGAGGTTAGCAAAACTTTTGAAAATGGCCTCTGAAGATTCACATGGGTGTAGTCCACCCAGCTGGAGACAGGTGAGAAACAGGAAGCTCTGCCTTAGGAGTTACCTCCTCCTGAAAGAGGCCTGAGCTACCATTTGGGAGGCCAGGGTTTAGTTAACACTGAGTCATGGTGAGCCCAACAACTCAGGGAGGAGCGACAGCTGAAACTCGGGATTCAGGGAGCCCTGTCTCAGCCTCAGGAAAAGCGCACCCCTAGGTGCTTTGAATCATGTGGCTGGTAAATGCACCTGTTACAAGTTGAATTGTGTGCCCCAAAAAGATATACTCAGAAATGGGGCGCAGTGGCTCATGCCCGTAATCCCAGGGCTTTGAGAGGCCAACACAGGAGGATCATTTGTGCGCCCAGGAGGTTGAGGCTGCAGTGAGCTGCGATGGTGCCGTTGCACTCCAGCCTGGGCAGCAGAGCCACACCCAGTCTCAAATATATATATATATAATATATATAAAGTATACATAATATATAATATATAACATACAATATATAACATATAATATATAATATATGACATATAATATATAATATATAACATACTATATATTATATATAAAATATATAATATGTAACAATATATCATATGTTATATATAAATATATATTATATACATAATATATATTATATAATATGTTTATATATAAAATATATATACGCTGACATATATACACACACGTGTGTACCAAATAATAAACATATATATACATATATATGTATATATACACACACACATATATAGTTTGGAGACAAAGGCTTGCTCTGTCACCCAGGCTAGAGTGCAGTGACACTATCTCGGCTCACTGCAACCTCTGCCTCCCAAATTCAAGCGATTCTCCTGCCTCAGCCTCGTGAGTAGCTGAGACTACAAGCATGCGTCACTACATCTGGCTAATTTTTATATTTTTAGTAGAGATAGAGTTTCACCATGTTGGCCAGGCTGGTCTTGAACTCCAGACCTCACGTGATCCACCCTCCTCAGCCTCCCAAAATGCTGGGATTACAGGCCTGAGCCACTGCGCCCGACCAGGACACGGCAGCTTTCTGTGAGCAGAGGCTCCAGCTATCCCTCTGCTGGACCTCAGTGGATCCTGGCTGGCGGGAGCTTTGACGGGGGTTGTTGCAGCTGCCTGCAGGTCCTAGGGGAGGAAGTGGCCTGGAGGGTCCTGCGTGAGTGGGCAGGTGGCAGCCCTGGATGTGGGTAGCAGCACCCACCAGAGATGAGCAGGGGCACCCAGCCTGCCTCCCTGTGGTGCTGCCGTGGCCCGGTTACTTAGCCGCACCTAAAGATAGGAGGCAGAGGGCACCTTCTCAGAGAGCACTGGCAGCTGCTTTGGGTCACACACACGGAGCCCTTGGCTGCACTTGGCTCGTGGGAAGGCCCCAGCCATAATCCCAGGAGACACTGATTATCAGCCTCCCCATGCCCTGCCTGCATTCTGGTCACCCCAGGGGCACCAGGCCCCCACGGAGAGCTAAGCCAAACACAGGGGCTGTCCTGGCCTCTGGAGGGGAGGTGGAGACGACTGAAGCCTGAAGAACACTCCCCAGCCTGCTCCCAAGGGTGACCCACCTTGACTGTTTTCTCAAGACCCAGGGAGGAGTGTCCCTTTGGGAGGCAGGTCATGGTGGGAAAATGGCGGGCTTGAGAGCAGATGTTTCTGGAACCCCAGCTCCCCACCTGCTCGCTGAGTGACCTCGGAAAAGCCTCTGGCCCTCCAGGAGCCTCGGCCTCCTTCCTGGATTGTCACTGCCTGGGGATTAAGTGAGGGAGCAGCAGCAGGACAGGGGGTACAGTGCGATCAGCAGGAGGGTGTCTGAGGCGTTTGTTGAAGCTTCAGAAGAGCTGGCGCCTTGGGATTGGGAGGCAGGGCCGGCTTCTGCGCCACCGTCCCCAAATCAGACCCTGTTTGGGTCTAGGAGGTAAAAGGAACGCTGAACCATGGGGGTGCTGGGGTCGGAGGGGCTGCCCAGAGAGGCTCTGGCAGCTGTGGCTACCCTCCGCCTCACTGCGGACTGAACCAAGCACAAGAACCAGCTCATAGGTGAGAGGGAGCCATTGTCCTCCAGGCTCTGCAGTGTGGGAGGATGTGCGTGTCACGAGGCCCACCCCGTGCCAAGGCCTCTCAGCGGCACAGCCTGGGACAAAGAGGGGACGCTGAGCACCAGCTGCATCCCCTGCTGGCCCCGAAAGGCAATGAGTGGGCCCTAGAGAAGGCCAGACAGGGTCAGAGCAGAGTCCGTGAATGACGAATGACCCCGCAGGGCTCAGCCTGCGTCCTGGAGTCAGCGGTTGACTGGGGAATCAGCTCTTTCCCCTGAAACATGCCATGAGGTCATCCTTATCCTGGAAGCCTCGGCGTTCCACCCCACCGTGGAGGACAGCTGCCCGAGGATCTCCGCACAGGTCCTGTCTCCAAGGGGTCCCCAGCCTAGATAGAAGCATGATTAGGAAAATCGGGCCCCTCTCTTCTCTAGCCAGGAACTCCCAGTGGGCACAGCAGCCCCCGGGGCCACTCTAGAGCCAGGCAGAAGGAAAGAGCCTGATTAGAAAGGGCAGGAGCTGTCACGAGGTGGCTTCAATCTGCAGAAATGAACTGTCTCTCAGTCCTGGAGGCCAGAAGTCTGACATTGTCAGCATCACCAGGGCTGGTTTCTTCTGAGGGCTGTGAGGAAGGGTCTGCTCCAGGGGTCCCTCCTTGGTTTGTGTTGTAGATGACCTTCTCCTTCCTGTGTCTCTTCACACTGTCTTCTCTATGTAAGGCTGTGTCCAAACTTCCCGCTACCCGATCCTTTTATTTATTTATTTATTTTATTTATTTATTTATTTTTTTTGAGATGGAGTCTCTCTCCATCTCCCAGGCTGGAGTGCAGTGGTGCGATCTTGGCTCACTACAACCTCTGCCTCTCGGGTTCAAGCAATTCTCCTGCCTAAGCCTCCCAAGTAGCTGGGATTACAGCCACCACCATGCCCAGCTAATTTTTGTGTTTTTAGTAGAGATGGGGTTTCACCATCTTGGCCAGACTGGTCTCGAACTCCTGATCTCAGGTGATCTGCCTGCCTCTGCCTCCCAAAGTGCTAGGATTATAGGCGTGAGCCACCGTGTCCGGCTTAAATTCCTCCTTTTTATAAGGTCACCAGTCATACAGGATTGGAAGCCCCCTACTCCACCAGGACCTCATCTTAACAAACGACATCTGTGGGTCAGGCGCGGTGGCTCACGCCTGTAATCGAGACCAGCTTGGCCAATGTGGTGAAACACCGTCTTTACTAAAAACATAAAAATCAGCCAGGCGTGGTGGTGGACACCTGTAATCCCAGCTACTGGGGAGGCTGAGGCAGGAGAATCAACTGAACCTGGGAGGCAGAGGTTGCAGTGAGCCACCATTGCACTCTAGGCTGGACAACAAGAGCAAAACTCCATCTCAAACAAACAACAACAAAAAAATGACATCTGCAGTGACTCTATTTCCAGATGAGGTCCCCTTCGGACCTTACTGGTACTGGGGGTTAGAACAGCCTATCTTTCCAGGGGACACGTGTCAGCCCATGACACTGAGCGTGCCGTGACCCTGTCCCTCGCTCTCTTTACCCCAGGGTACTGGTCATTCTGGAATGTGCTGTCTGCTTTATTATTTTTTTCACGGACACTCTACAGCTCCTCAAGGGCAGGTTTTAGTCTGTTGCGTCTACTACTGTTCTCCAGGTGCCTTACAAGTGCCTTGTTCTTGTAGGTAGTTGGCACTCACTACTTATTTGTCAGATGAATGGGTGAGTGGAAGGAGGAGAGGTCTGAGTGGGAAACCCTACAGTTTACTTTCCTGCCAAAATCTTCAACCAAAAGCAAACCTTCAACTCCAGAGATACCCAGAAATGGGTGCCACCCTCCCAGACCCCAAAGTTGCAGAGAAGGGGCCCTCTAGGATGCCAGTCTCACTCCCACATCTTTTCTGTGCGGAAGGCAGAGGGTGTTGGTAATTGACAGTGGACTGAAAGACGTAATTATTCCAACTGCAGCTGTTCTTCCAGATGTGGTGTCCTTAGTGGAGCCAATCAACAGTTATGATTCATCTATTGATCAGGCAGTCACACCCACCTCAATCCCAATAAACAGAGAACATCAGAAGCAGGGAGTCTTTATTTGGAGAGATTGGCAGTATACCTTCCCACTTAGGCCTCAGGGTCCTACAGACTCGAATTCCCTCTGCCACAATTTCATCCACATAGACTTTTTTTTTTTTTTTTTGAGACAGAGTTTCACTCTTGTCACCAGGCTGGAGTGCAATGGCGCCATCTCGGCTCACTGCAATCTCTGACTCCCGGGTTCAAGTGATTCTCCTGCCTCAGCCTCCGGAGTAGCTGGGATTACAGGTGCACACCACCATGCCCAGCTAAATGTTTTTGTATTTTTAGTAGAGATGGGGCTTCACCATGTTGCCCAGGCTGGTCTCCAACTCCTGACCTTAAGTGATCCACCTGCCTCAGCCTCCCAAAGTGCTGGGATCACAGGTGTGTGCAACCACGCCCAGCCTAGTTTTTTTTTTTTTTTTTTTTTGCATTTTTAGTAGAGATGGGGTTTTACCATGTTGGTCAGGCTGGTCTCAAACTCCTGACCTCGTGATCTGCCCACCTCGGCCTCCCCAAAGTGCTGGGATCACAGGTGTGAGCCACCACACCTGGCCTAGTCCACACAGATTTTGATTGTCTCTCAGGACATCATATCATATGAATGATGCCATGTTCACAGGCCCCAGAGCCGAGGACCTGGATACTCTAGATGCTAAATAATACACGTGTGGCTGGGTACGGTGGCTCATGCCTGTAATCCCAGCACTTTGGGAGGCCGAGGTGGGTGGATCACGAGGTCAGGAGTTTGAGACCAGCCTGACCAACATGGTGAAACCCTGTCTCTACTAAAAATACAAAAATTTATTTTTGCATGGTGGCGCACGCCTGTAATCCCAGCTACTCGGGAGGCTGAAGCAGGAGAATCCCTCGAACCCAGGAGGCGGAGGCTGCAGTGAGCCGAGATTGCGCACTGCACTCCAGCCTGGGCGACAGAGCGAGACTCTGTCTCAAAAAAAAAAAAAAAAAAAAAAAGAAAGAAAGAAAGAAAAAGAGAAAAAAATACATGTGCTTGCCAAGAGATATATCCCATGAACATTTAGTGGCTTGGCAACATTTTGGGTATCTAATGGTCTGAAAATATGAAAACCTTCTTTTCAAAGTAAAGGATGGGCTATTGCACCTCCAGCACCATGACACACTGACGGATGTGTCATTTAGACAATTGTCTTTTCCTTCAAGTAGCAGAAATTCAGGAGAATGATGATTTAATCCATATTTCTTTTCAAAAAACGTCAGCACCTTGGTAAGAAAATCAGGACTATCGTGGAGGGTTCTGAGTTTCACAGGAACTCAGGTTCTTTCTGCCTTTCTGCTCTGCCATCATCACTTCCTCATGCTCCAAGGTGGCTGCAAGAGCTCCACCCATCATTTGTTTTTCTATTTTGGTCAGAAAGCAGGAGACTGGGCCAGGGTTGGGGTAGACAGGAAGGACAGAAAGGATTTCCTGGAAGCTAGGCAATAACTTCATTTTACATCTCGTTGGCCACCTTGCCTACCTGGGAAGCTGAGTAAACGAGTTTTTCCTGTCGTCATATTGATCAGCATTTAATTAGTAAGTAACAAGAGGAGGAGGAAGAGGGGGAGAAGCAAAGAAGGAAATGGAAGTAGATGTGGGGCAACTAACCTACCCTCTCTGACTAGTGCTTACGGAATGTGCTGTTCTTAATTAATTAGCAAGAGACCCAAGAGTGCACAAAAGCTTTAAATGTGCCCCAGATTGAGAACAAGGTTTAGCTGGGGCTGCAGTACAAGCGGTTCTGCCCCTTTCCACCCTTTTTTTTTTTAAAGTCTCATTCTTGTTGCCCAGACTAGAGTGCAACGGCATGGTCTTGGCTCACTGTAACCTCAACCTCCTGCGTTCAAGCGATTCTCCTGCCTCAGCCTCCCAAGTAGCTGGGATTACAGGTGCCTGCCACCATGCCTGACTAATTTTTGTGTTTTTAGTAGAGACAGGGTTTTACCATGTTGGTCAGGCTGGTCACAAACTCCTGAGCTCAGGTAATCCGCCCACCTTGGCCTCCCAAAGTGCTGGGATTACAGTTGTAAGCCACCGCACCCAGCCTTTTTCTTTTCTTTTTTCTTTTTTTTTTTTTTTTTTTTTTTTTTGAGATGGAGCCTCCCTCTGTCACCCAGGATGGAGTGCAATGGTGTGATCTCAGCTCACTGCAGCCTCCGCCTCCTGGGTTCAAACGATTTTCCTGCATCAGCCTCCTGAATAGCTGGAATTACAGGCGCGCACCACCACGCCTGGCTAATTTTTGTATTTTTAGTAGAGACGGGGTTTCACCATGTTGGCCAGGCTGGTCATGAACTCCTGACCTCAAGGGATCCACCTACCTCGGGCTCCCAATGTGCTGGGATGACAGACGTGAGCCACCACGCCTGGCCACTTGTCACTTCTGATTCAACAGATCCAGTGGTGCCCCATGTGCTGCTGCGTGGAGATGGTGGCAAGCTCTACCAGGAGGATGAGCTAGGAGGGCCCCAGGGCTTTGGAGCAAAGCCCTATCCTCTTAAGAAATAAACATGGTTCTTAGAGATGCACGTTCCGGCTTGCCACTGGGCTCTAGATCAGACGATATGTAACACCATGGGATAGCACACAACATGTGATCTGGGCGGGACACATGAAAACATGTGTGGGGTGCGCTGGGCAGCACACCATCCTCAGGGGAGGAGGGGTGGGCTGAGGCAGGAGAGCTGCCTAAGCCAGGGGCCACGCACCCAGCATGCCCACCCACTCCCCCATGGCTCCTCACCTCTGCCTGCACCAGGGGCCTAATGACAGATTTCTTAGGACAAGTTTGCTAATATCATTCCCGTTCCTCTAAAAAGGAAGCTGAGGCACAGGGACATTAAACAACCTGTCCAAGTCAGGCAGGCTGTCACCAGGATTGCTGGCACTCAGTGGGGCTGGAAGGAATGTGGATGGAACCTGGGGAGGGGCTGCCAGAGGCACTCCCTAGGACAACCACGTTCAGGGGAGCCGTTACTGGAAGAGGTCAGCATCTAGGAGCAGGCAGGGCCACCAAGGGTTCCTCGTCATCAGAAACGATGGGTTGGGTCACTCTGCAAGGTAGAGATGCAGCCAGCTGAGCAAGCAGTTCGTTGAAGTGAAGTGAGCGTGGAGCAGGGAGAAGGAAGTCATCAACTTCGGCCACACAAGTAAGGTAACCTGTCTTCTCTGACCAGTGCTTACGGAATGTGCTGTTCTTAACTAATTAGCAAGAGACCCAAGAGTCCACAAAAGCTTTAAATGTGCCCCAGATTGAGAACAAGGTTTAGCTGGGGCTGCAGTACAAGCAGTTCTGTTACTTGTCCCTTTTTTTTTTTTTTTTTTTGAGACGGAGTCTGGCTCTTGTTGCCCAGGCTAGAGTGCAATGGCACTGTCTCCGCTCACTGCAACCTCTGACTCAACCTATGACTCAACAGTCAGACCTTGGTGGCATGTGTCTGTCTTTTCTTACTTCCTGAGATGCCGTGTGTTAAATGTGTGTTCCTCCTCTTTTTCTTTCCTCACTACTTTATCTCTGGTGGTTTTTGCTGGTTAAGTCTGCAATGTTCACCCACGAGCTTTACAACCAGGAAAGCGACGCAGCAGGAGTGGACGCCTCCCAGACTCCTGGCCGTTGCTGATAAGCTGTGGGCTAGGCCCTGGAGGGAGTGGGGGTTCACCTCTACAAGGTTCGGCTGCACTATGAGGGCGGTAAGGGGAGGTGTGGGCAGAACAGTGTTTGTACAAAGCAGCGAAATAGAGGGACTGCTGTGGGTTGTTTCGTTCTTCACTGTCTAAGCATATTAACTTCCTGGAGAAACCCCTCCTTAGGAGGCCGGTTCTGCCTTGCATTGGAGAAGCTGCCAGCGGCGGTGCAGACAGACTCCCTCAGTTTCCCTGTCAGCAGCACCTGCCCAACTTGGAACAGGAAGCGGCATGCACGGCCCATGCTAGCAGCAGCAGCAGCAGCGCTTGGCCGGCGGAGGCTGCATCTCCAGCACCAGTACTCAGGGATCCCGGACGCTGGCGCCCTGTGGTGGCAGCAGTGACGCCTTTACTGTCCCAGTTCTGTGCTCACACATCAGGCAGGAAGAGGCTCGGCTGTGACCAGCAGAAATTCCAGGGCGGGCCTGCATTTCGCGCATAAGGAGAGCTCCGGGGAAGGCAGCCCGTGGCTGGTGCAGCTGTTTTTTGGAGTCATCTAAGTCCTAAGCTCTTCCTGTCTTCTCGGTCCTTGTTTTCTGTCAATGCCTCCCACCAAGGCAGTCCCATTACCTGGTTCCCGCCCTCCAGGCATCCTGCCCGAGCAGAAGCATCAGTCAAACCGCCTCCCTGCAGAGGCGTCGTCCTCTCATTCAGACGGGAAGCCTCCCTGGCCGACTTCTGTTCTGACTCCACTGACCATAACCACGTCACGCAGCCTCCTGCAGCAGTGGGTGTCTGGGATTGAAAGGTTTCACTTGCTGGCCTCAACTGTGGGGCGAAGCCGGAGAGAAGGGACTAAGAACGGAGGCCACTGTGACCGGAGGTGTTCCCCGATGCATGGTCTTAGAAGTTCTCGAGCTTTCTGGTCAATGCCGTGAGCTACCCAGGATCTGTTATGAATTCCTTTTCACCTTAAGCCTTTCTCTTGATGGCAACTGAGAGCCCTGCCTGATACCTAAGCATTCTCAAGCCTGAAGAGAGGCCAGGTGGCAGGAGGGGACCTGGGGAGAGCGGGGAGGGGGCGAGTCCCCGGCTGAAAACAGGGCGGCAGGCGGGGCTGACCCTGGAGGGGGCGAGGTCAGCTTTCCTGATGCAGTCACTTGCCTGACGAGCATGGTGGAGTGACACAGCCGCTGGGTTTCACACAAGTGGCCCCATCAGGCCAGCCGACTTCACCCCCTCCGCGGTCAGCCCCGCCGGCCGCCCTGTATCCAGCCGGGGGAAGCAGTCCCTCTCCGCTCTCCCCCAAGTTCTGCCTGTCCTGGTTCTGAGCTCCTCCGAGCATCTTCCCCGGGGAAGAATGGGGAATCCGGCCCTTTGACAGGCAGTCACTGAGTAACTGCTGTGGGCCGGGCCTGGGACAGAGTGGCCAGGAGGTCAGATGCCCAGGGGACATGGGGACACCCAGGGGCTCGAGGGGAGAGTCAGGGATGGGGGAGGGACAGCCAAGAGCGAGGTGACACACAGCCCACCGAGCGGGGACAGCGCAGGGAGCGAGGAGCGGGCCAAAGGAGGGAGAGGACAGCCGGAGGCGCAGGGGGACGGCCGGGGAGGAAGGGGACAGCCAGGGTGCGAGGGACAGTCCTGTAGCAAGGGGAGCGCCAGAGGCGGGAGGTAACCGTCCAGGGCGTGGGGGGCAGCGCGGAGAGAGCCCAAGGGGAGAGCACAGCCGGGGCGTGGGGAGACAGTCCAGGTGCGCGGGGACTGCCCATGGAGCCAGAAACACACTCGGGGCAGGAAGCGCAGCGTGCGAGGCCGGGACTACGCATCCCAGCAGGCAGTGCGCGGGCGCGTCACTTCCGGCGGCGGCGGGCGGCGCGTGTGGGAGCGAGCGGGCGGGCGAGTGTTTACTTCCGGACGCCGGGGCTGAGGCCGATCGCGTCGGGCGGCGGGCGCGACCGCCCCGCGCAGCCATGGACTGGCTCATGGGGTGAGTCTGCGGCCGGGCCGGGCTCGGGCGGGCGCCGGGCGGGGCGGCCGGGGCGCAGGTGGGTTGCGGGGCTCGGTGCGGGCACCGCCGCTCAAGGGCATCGGGCCCGGGCGGAGCGGGCGGAGCGGACGCGCCTGTCCTGGGCGGGCCGGGCCGGGGCGGGCGTCTCGGGGACAGCCCGGTTCTGGTCCTGGCAGAGGCCTGGCCCGGCCGCCCCGCGCGCCCGGCTGTCGGTGGGCCGGGGCCTCGCAGGTTGGGCTGCCCGCTCCGCTCCTTGCGCGGAGCTCGCTTCTGGACCAAGTAACTTGAACACCGGTAGAGACAAGTTCCTTAGGAAAAAGGAAAAAGAAGTGAAAGACCCCCAGTTTCCTGAGGTCCCCGCGGGGCCGTGGCCGGGGAGGGGAGCGGGACTGGCTGTTGCGGGCTGCGGACCCGCGGAGGGTCCCGGCGAGGCGCAGATGTTGCTGCGGTCCACGGGCGGCCGGGGCAGGAGGGTGGAGTAGGAAGGAAGCCGGAGAAACTGCTCGCTCCTAGCTGGGGAGCCGCGGCCGCCTTCCCCTCCCATCCGCTTCTGTGTTTAGCTTGCTGGAAACCGGAGGAGCGGTGCAGCAGCTAAAGCGTCGCCGCGTTGCCCGCAGCAGTTATTCTGGGTAAAGTGGTTTTTTTTAAAAAAAAAAAAACTTTTTTGCTTTGTAAGGACAATAAGGACAGGCATTTTCACCCGACAGCGTGGTCCTTGCGCATCTCTGCCTGTCCCTGTAGCTTCCCCTCTGGTGCCTGCCCAGAGTCCGCGTCCTCGTTCCAGGGGCCTGGGGTGGGAGTGGGGAGCAGTTGCTCGTGGTTTTGGCCGGTGGAAGGGCTTGTGTAGACACCGAAGTTCGGAAAGTGAGGTGAAAGGCTTGATGGGCGTTTCGCTTGAGTGTCTCTCAGGCCCTTGGGAGTCGAAGGGCGGCGTGGGGGCGCGGGGTCGGTGCGGGGTGTTGTCGGGATAACCAAGGAGAGGAATTAGAACCGTTCTTGGCATCTCATTGCGTGGACTCTAGTGACAGGGAGACCAGGGAAGACAAGCAGCATGGGATGAATCAAGAGACCGCAGAAATGCCCGGTGTAGCGGGGATCAGCCTGGAGCCAGAGTGCTGGGGTCAGGGCAGCTGTGCTGGTGGCTCGGGGGACCAGCCATGGGGTGGGAGGGCTCATGGCTTTTTTTTTTTTAAAGGCAGAGTCTCACTCTGTCGCCCAGGCTGGAGTGCAGTGGCGCGATCTCCGCCTCCTGGGTTCCAGCAGTTCCCTGCCTCAGCCTCCCGAGTAGCTGGGATTACAGGCTCCCACCACCATGCCTGCCTCATTTTTGTATTTTTAGTAGAGACGGGGTTTCACCATCTTGGCCATGTTGGTCTTGAACTCCTGACCTCGTGATCCGCCCGCCTCAGCCTCCCAAAGTGCTGGGATTACAGGTGTGAGCCACTGAGCCCCGCCAGCTCATGACTTCTTGAAGAGGCAGCACTGCTGTTCCAGCCCTGCTGCTTATTAGCTGTGTAAGTGGTCACTTCACCTCTTTCTTTAAATCACCTGCTTTTAAAAAAATCACCCGTAAAGCGGACACCGTACGACTTGCAGTGCTTGGTTGTGGAGGGAGAGACCCAGGTAAAGGCTTAGCACAGCGCTTGGCATGTGGTAAATGTTGGTTACTGTTAGTGTGGAGAGGTGTTTCGTGCAAGGCCTCTGAAACCCACGGACACTGAGAATCGAGGCCACACAGCTGTGTGTGCTTGATTCCGAATCATAGGCGCTTGCTTGCTTTCTGCATTTACTGGGAGGGACTGCGTTGGAAGCACCCAGGCCTCCGAGTGGGGAGTAGACTCTTGAGCGGGTGAGTTGAACCTACAGGGATTCGTGTCAGCGGAACCAGCCCAGTCAGCCGGGTTCCTGAGGAGGCAGCTGACTGCGTTGTGTGAATGTGTGATTATTGCCTGTGTACATTCATAAGTAGCAGGTACTTTGTACCTGGAAGCTGACCAGCAGTCGGTCTTTTTAAACTCACTGAGGTCTTTGCTTTGTGGATTTTGCTGTCATCATTGTGAATATTCGGAAATTAACCACTACTACGCTTTCAGGGTACTGATTCTTTTTTTTTATTTTTATTTTTTGAGATGGAGGCTCACTCTGTCGCCCAGGCCAGAGTGCAGTGGCACGTTCTCGGCTCACCACAACCTCCGCCTCCTGGGTTCAAGTGATTCTCCTGCCTCAGCCTGCCAAGTAGCTGGTATTACAGGCGTGCACCACCAGCACAACTGAGTTTTGTGTTTTTAGTAGAGACGGGGTTTTGCTGTGTTGGCCAGGCTGGTCTCAAACTCCTGACCTCAAGCGATCCACCTGCCCTGGCCTCTTAAAGTGTGGGGATTACAGGCATGAGCCACCACGCCCAGCCTGGGGGACAGATAGATTCTTGTGACCCTTGTTAAGACTTTGGAAACCAAGTAGTCCTCCAGGGAAGGATGGTGGTGCACTCATCTCATGGCCCCAGGCTGGGTCTGGGTGCCAGGGGAAGGCTGGCGAGGACCTTGGAGCTGCTGCCTTAGAGGGCCCTGGCCAGGGAAGGGGTGTCTGCCACTGCCTGGCTGTAAAAGTGGGCAGTTCCAAGAGTGCAGTGAGATTTAAAAGTGGGATTAGGGTGGAGTGCAGTTATCTTTGCATACGTGGTTTTAAATCTGTTGGACATTCTGAATCATGAATTCTTTAACAATTCCTTAAATACGTGCTCCTTTTTTTTTTTTTTTGAGACGGAGTCTCGCTCTGTCGCCCAGGCTGGAGTGCAGTGGCCGGATCTCAGCTCACTGCAAGCTCCGCCTCCCGGGTTTTCGCCATTCTCCTGCCTCAGTCTCCCGAGTAGCTGGGACTACAGGCGCCCGCCACCTCGCCCGGCTAGTTTTTTTGTATTTTTTAGTAGAGACGGGGTTTCCCGTGTTCGCCAGGATGGTCTTGATCTCCTGACCTCGTGATCCGCCCGTCTCGGCCTCCCAAAGTGCTGGGATTACAGGCTTGAGCCACCGCGCCCGGCCTTTTTTTTAAGACGGACTCTCTCGCTCAGCTCCCCAGACTGGAGTGCAGTGGCACAATCTCGGCTGGCTTACTGCAACCACCGTTTCCTGAGTTCAAGCGATTCTCCCGTCTCAGCCTCCCGAGTTGCTGGGATTACAGGCATCTGCCACCACGCCCGGCTAATTTTTTTGTATTTTAGCATAGATGGGGTTTCACCATGTTGGCCAGGCTAGTCTTGAACTCCTGACCTCAGGTGATCCGCCTGCCTTGGCCTCCCAAAGTGCTAGGACGGGCGTGAGCCACCGCGCCTGGCTGTGCTTCCTGTTTTAGGTGGTACAGTTTAGTGGTCAAGTACTGCTTTTCTTCCAGAGCCTGTTTTTAAGCTGGTATCTAAGGATGCAGAGCAGAGAGGGCCCAGGGGCTACTCTGTCTCTCTGCTCATTTCACATGTTTATTGAGCATCTACTATAAAAATAAATTGTAAAAGCTGAAGAGTGAGCGAGCTGCAGAGACCCACAGGTCTCTCTTATTCACTCGCTGAATCGGGCTCTCCCACTGGAGAGGGCTCAGCAGTGAGTGAAGGAGCTTGCTTCTGTCTGAGCAGCTTTTGTGTGGTCATTGCCAGGGCTTTCGTTGGCCATTAATCCTTCAACTAGGTGTCAGTCTGGGATTGGGGAAATGCGTTATTTTTTACTATTTCTTGATATTTTTAATTAATTCAAAGCATTCATTGTCAGTCAAGTAGTTAGTTTGGAATACAGGTCTCTAATGTCTTAAAAGTTTTTTTTTTAAAGAAAGGATTTCTTTGAATTAGTTCATCTCAGATGACAAAGTGTGGACTCGACGGTAGCAGCAAACAGTGCCTTTGCCTGCTGTGTTGTCTTCTGATCATCGTTAGAACCGGAAGAGTGTTCTGTAGATGTGCAAGTGAAAAGCCACGTCTTCCTTGTCGCTGGGAGAAGAGCTAAGAGCCTGGCCCGCTGGGCATTCTCGCAGCCTTATCATCAGCGCTCCTGAGGAGGGGGGGGTGCCTGCAGGGAAACATGCTCGGGAAACCGGAACAGAGCCCAACACGTCAGGACTGGTGGTGATGAGCGTGGCTGGGGCTTTTCTGGAGGTTTGCAGGCATGGCTCTCCACCATCTGTTTCTCGTAGGTTTCCTTTGCTTGGCATTGCTTTGAGTTTGCTGGTGAAGTAGCTGTAAAGGTAAACTTTTTTTTCCTCTCTCTTTCTTCCTTTTATGAAGAGTAATTCGTAACTTGAAAAAAGTTTCCACTTTTTGCAGACAAGCTCTGTTCCATTCTGGGCAGCCAGTGACAGGACGTCATCCCTCGCCACTGAGTTGTAGGCAGGTGGAGAGGAGAAGCTTGAGCTGCGGTGGTTTCCGTGGAGGCTAGGGGAGGGAGGAACTCTACCACACAGTGTTTGGAGTGTAGGAGAAACTTTTGTCTTGTCTTTAACTGACAACAGGCATTTGTGAAAAGGTGTGTGCGCAGTCAGTGTTACCCAACAGAACGCACAGCCCAGGAGCAGCTGTGCATCCGGGAATACACGAGAGGAAGCACACTTCCTCCCCTCCCGACTGATGGGAATGTAACTGCCCTCCCGCGGGCCCTGCATAGGGCCCGGTGTGGTGGAGTCTGCGAGGAAAGGCCCCTCTCCTGTAGGCAGCTTCACCAGCTGGCCACAGCCAGGGCAGGGGGCACACATCTCCAGCACGCTTCCTTGGGGCTCTCCTTGCTCCTTCTGAGGCTGCATGATGCCTTGACACCAGTGTCCTGGTTACCCTCCAAGCAGCAGGTGAGCTGTGGGTTAGCGGGCTGGGGCTGTGGCACCACAGTGCTGGTGATTGTATACAGACTGCAGGTGAGTGGAGAGGGCCTCTCTGAGGCCGCTGGCCTGTGCTTACTAACTCAGCTCTGATTGAAGACAGGCTGCAGGTGAGTGGGGAGGGCCTCTTTGGGGCCGCTAGCTTGTGCTTACTAACTTGGCTCTCCCAACTGCCTTCAGGTGTCCTCCTCTCTGACATAAAATCTCGTGAGTGTGTGTCTCTGCAGGAATGTGAATGGAGTATTGACAACTTTGTTTTTCTTCTTTCTTTTCTTTGCCGCATGGGAGGATGTTAGTGGTGGGTTGACAATTGATTCTGATTATGAGGACACCCAGGCCGAACTTGCTTGAATCTCTAGAGTTCTTTTAGCAGCCTCATTGAGGTATAATTTACATACCATAAAGTTAACTTAAGTTTGCAATTAAATAATTTTTAGTAAAATTACAGGGCCGAGTAACCATCACCACAGTTTAATTTGAGAACTTTGCCGTCATGCCCCAGAGAAGCCTCATGTCCACTGGCACTGCTCCCCATCCCCACCTTCAGCCCCGAGGCGGCCACCAGTCTCCCGCCATCTGTGTGGATGAACTGACTCATGTGAATGGAATCCCAGTACATGGGCTGTGTGCCTGGCCCACGCGGTGCAGTGTTGCGAACGTCCATCCGTGGCGTTGCACGTGCCTGCAGCTCCGTGCTCTTCATCACCAAGTGCGATTCCGTCCTGTGGAGATGTGCACCTGCCATTCTCCTTCCACCACTGATCCACGGTTTGTGACCGTGACTTTTAGGACAGTGAGCTGGGCCTCTTCCTCAGCCGGGGGCCCCAGGTTCCTGAGTTCGTGGGCTGCGGTGTACCAGGCTCTGGGATGGGTTGAAGGTCCAGAGATGGAGACACAGCCATTCCCGCTTTCCTAGAGCTCTTAGGCTGGTAGAGAAGGGCCACAGGCAGCAGGAGAATTGAGTGGGTGAGTGCAGCCGAAAGCAGGGGGCTCAGTTAGAGCAGGTATGAGGGGCTTTTCCAAGAGGAAAGGAGGAAGGAGGTGGCCCAGGAAGAGGCAGCAGCACATGCAGAGGCATGAGCAGAGAAGCCGTGGCCCAGGGCGTCTGTATCTCCAGCAGGCAGCCCTGGAAGGTCTGGTTTCAGGAATAGCCTCTTTCCATCAGGGCTCCACCAGGGAGCTCTTAGGCCTGGGTTTCAGAAGTGTTTACCTAGGGTGGTGGTGCATTCAGAGTCCTCTTTTTCAAAAAAAGAAGTTCTCCATCACCCCCTCCTGTTTCCAAATTCCCCTTAAAAAGAGCAGTGGTCAGCCAGGCACGGTGGCTCACGCCTGTAGTCCCAGCGCTTTAGGAGGCCGGGGCGGGCAGATCACGAGGTCAGGAGATTGAGACCATGCTGGCTAACACAGCGAAACCCCGTCTCTACTAAAAATACAAAAAATTAGCCGGGCGTGGTGGCACGTGCCTGTAATCCCAGCTGCTCGGAAGGCTGAGGCAGGAAAATTACTTGAACCTGGGACGTGGAGATTGCAGTGAGCAGAGATCGCGCCACTGCACTCCAGCCTGGGCGACAGAGTTAAAAAAGCAATGGTCATGGATACATGGAGCCCTTTTTAGAAGGAGCCTCCCCATAAACCCCCTAGGAACCCTTGCACACGTGTCCTTGAAGCTGGGGGTGAGCCCCCCAGGGGAGCTGCAGGCGGCGTCCGTGGTTCGGGGGCTGGTAAACAGCAGGACTGCGTTTCTCATCGTGAGTGTATCTGAGACGGTGCAGCCCCCGCCTCGGGTCTTTGCTTTGGTGTTGCCACCACCAGGTGCCACCCTTGTGTCCTGACTCGTGAAGGCCTCCCCCAGCCCTGGGAAAGCCAGCCACACTAGGGGTCTGCCTGCCAAGTGCTGCTGTCAGATCGAACAGAGGTGTGGTGCACCAGCAGACCCCCCTCCAGAGGCAGCCATGGTCTCTGCTGTGGTCATCCAGTATGGTAAGAGGGGCGTTGAGGCCACTGTGAGGGAGGAGCCCCGTGCCGTGCCACTGTCACCCCAGTGTTTCCTTTGTCCACACAGTGGTGTGGGTTAGAAACATCAGGGCCCACTGCAACTTTTGTTATAGGGCCACTGAGTGCTGGTTGGGAGCCGCAGGGCCGTGGCCTTTGTTTCTCCGTTGGTGATTTGTGTGTGTGCAGCCTCCTGCCAGTGCTAGACCTGTCTGGAAGGGAAGGGCGTGTGCTGTTCCCGTCTGTCTTGGCCAGAAGGGCCTCCCATTCTTTGCCTTCACCGTGTTTGTTTTTTCTCTGCACAGGATTTCTCCTGGCTGGGGCACACCCATTGGTGTTCAGCGGAAGTAGAAACAATTGGTACAAACATAAAATGTGGAAGGTTAAAGGGAAAAGAAGGAGATGGTGGGCAGGTCTTCCAGGCCACGTGTGATCTGTGGCATTGCTTGGCCCGTGGACTGTGGCCACACTCGCATTGCTGTCCCTGGCTCCCTTCTCTTTGAAGCTCCCTGGGCTGGAATGTCTGTTTATTCATCCCTGCAGTTGTTTGCGGATGTCCCGGGGCTAACGTGAGGGAGCTAAGTGCCACAGCTCCTGTTTTTTGCCCTGTCTGGTGGTGATTTTGGTCTGTGTCATCGAGCATTTTGCTGTGGCAGGCAGGGAGGCAGAGAGCTCCCACAAAGGTATTCAGCTTTTCCCTGCAGAAAGCAGGCGAGCTGGAGGATTGGAAAGCACAGAGGCACCATGCTGTTTCCCTTTTGCCTGTGACCTTTGCAGGGTTGGGAGACTTTTCTTCCAAGCACCCTTTCAGCAGCGCCTCTTCCCCTCCAGACATGGTGGCTGTGCAGGCTGTGGGTTGGCAGACCCTATCCCCACAGCAGCATAGTCTCAGGAGCCCACGTGGGGCTGTTGTCTCGGGGTTTGGCCTGCACCGTCTGTGGAAGCTCCTAACTCCTGCTTTGCTGGGATTTGTCCTCAGCCCATGGAAAGGCCTGATGGTGCCAGGTGGCCCTGAGGAGCCGGATGCCTGAGCCTGGGGCCAGGCCTGGGCGTGAGCCCAGGGAGCATAAAATTAGCTTGGGCGTGGGTTGAAAGCTGCTGGTGTGAGCATGGCTTGTCTGTGTTGAGTTTGTCATGCACAGCCGTGGCCTCTCCCCATAGTCTGCGGCCGGCCCTCTACATGGGAGGCTGCTTTGGGTTCCTCCTCCCAGCATGTCTGCCCTTCTGCTGCGTGCCCTGTTCTTTGTGCCACATGTGACAGGACCATTTGTCATAGCAGCGGTGTCATGAAACACAAGAGTGTGGGCCTGAGAATCTGGGTTGAGTCAGGTTCCTGTTGGAGACCTGCATGCGTGCCGCCTGCTCTGAGCACTCAGGACACGCATAAACAGAGGCAACGGGCCACCCCTGGGCAGCTTCCCCACTGCCGAGGGGGACGGGAGTAAGGAGGTGTGGGATGGGGTGCCTGGAGGGGGTGCACAGGATGACCGAGGGATGCATGGCTGGGAGGTGGGATGGGCCTGGAGGGGCACAGAGGGAGGGATGGAAATGGCGGAGGTGGATGGGCGCCCGGAGGCGGGATCGAGGGGGATGGAAGGAGGTGGATGGGAACTGGAGGAGGAATGGATGGACGGAGGGAGGGTGGATGGAATGGAGGGAAGGAAGGGGGAGGGGTGGAAGGAAGGAGGAAAATGGAGGGACGGGTGGATGGAGGGGAATCATGGAGGGAGGTGGATGGAAACCGGAGGAGGTGACGGGCTGGGCTGATGGACGGAAGTCCGATGCGCGATATCGATGTGACCAGCCATGATAAAGTGGATAGCGTCCGATGTGGCGTGACATTCCATGCGATCCGGATGCGCGATAAAGTGGATTTAAGTCCGGATAAAGCCGATGCAACGTAATGTACTGTGATAGCGATAAAAGTGGACGGGGCGTCCCGGATGAATGCCATATATTCCATGACCGATAATGATATGCGGGATTTGGGCGTCTGATGTGGATCTGGATGCTGGCCAGATAGTCTGGGATTTAAATCCGGAGATCGGTTCCTGATAACCCAGGAATGTCCCCGATAATGCCGTTGAGCTGAGACCTGCGGAGGTGAGGGAGGGTACTCGCCATGCAGGCCTGTGGAGGGAGCCCTGGCTCCCTGGTGCCTTGTCTCAGAAGGGCTGCCTTTGCCTCCTCCCGCTCATGGTTCCACGGACGTGTGGGTTTTTATTTATTTAATATTTTTCAGTCGATTGTCGTCTTTAATGATATTTTGATGAATGGGCTGTGTCAAATTTAGCCAGCAGGAGTGCATGTGACTCAACTCCTGTATCAGTTGAATAGATGAAGGGGCAGGGAGGGAAGCCTCTGTGAGCAGAACCAGTGAGCCTGGCTGTGTATCACCTGCATCGCCTCCGAGCTGAAGAGCTGTGCCAGCAAAGCCTTTGAGCTCATTTGGGCACGGGGGACCGTCTGAGGACGGGAGGAACAGCGAGGAGACCTCAGAGTGCGCTCAGGAGGCTTCGGTGGCAGGTCACATTGCTCTCAATTTGGCAGCCATCTTGTGGATGTTGTGGGTTAAAAGAAATAATCAGTGTCACTGGTAGCCAAGTTTTTAATGTTAAAGATAACAATATAGAATAAAATGAACCCTTGCAGGGTTCTGTGGGGAGTATTACCGTGAGGCATCATTCGGTGCGTAGGCTGCGCTCCCTGCCGGCGGTGGGCTTCCCAGCGGGCGGCCTCGGCTCTGCGTGTGACATGCTAGGCCTGCAGCACCGTGTGCCCTCCTGAGCGGCTCTGCTCTGGTTGATGCTCTCAGCAGAACACACGACTTCATGGTCCCCGCTTCTGCCCCTGGCACAGGCAGTGCGGCCAGGGTGTGGTGTGCATCCCACGCCCACGACTGGCAGGCAGGCCGCATGGTCAGCCACCAGGGTCAGGTGTCAGGCGCTGGACCAAACGCACAAGTCTCTGATCTTGGGCGTGGCTCAGCAGCCCCTGGCTTGGCTGTGGGTGGGTCTTGCTTACCTCTTTCTGAGTAATCAACCCTGGAACTTCTGGGCCTAGAATGAGGACTCATCACCTTTCCCGCATCTGTGAGCTGGTGGGTGGGGCTTTGGCCCCACAGGTTATTCCTGCACTGCCACCAGTGGTGACTGGCTGGCAGCCCTTAGGGGCCTTGCTGCCGTGGCTGTCTGCTGGGGTGCCACAGTCCCCCCCATGGATCTCTCCAGGCAGAGTTTTATGTCCTCACCCTAGAGCAGAGTTTTTTTGACTTCTTGCTGTCCGGACCCCTTAAAGTCCTTGTTGAGGCTGGGCATGGTGGCTTGTGCCTGTAATCCCAGCACTTTGGGAGGCCAAGGTGGGAGGATCACTTGAGACTAGGAGTTCAAGCCCAGCCTGAGCAACATAGGGAGACCCCATCTGTACAAAAAAGTAAAAATTAGCCAGATGCGGCGGTGTGTGCCTCTAGTCCCAGTCGTTTGGGAGGCTGAGGCGGGAGGATTGCTTGAACCCAAGAGGTTGAGGCTGCAGTGAGCTCCATACCACTGCACTCCAGTCTCAGTGATAGAGTGAGACCCTGCCTCTAAAATGAAAACAAAGTCCTCATTGAGTTTACATGAGTTGAGCTATTAATGTTCATCTTTTTTTTTTTTTTTTTTGAGACGGAGTCTCGCTGTGCTCCCAGGCTGGAGTGCAGTGGCGTGATCTCGGCTCACTGCAAGCTCCGCCTCCCGGGTTCACGCCATTCTCCCACCTCAGCCTCCCAAGTAGCTGAGACTACAGGCGCCCGCCACCACGCCCGGCTAGTTTTTTGTATTTTTAGTAGAGACGGGGTTTCACCATGTTAGCCAGGACAGTCTCGATCTCCTGACCTCGTGATCCACCCGCCTCGGCCTCCCAAAGTGCTGGGATTACAGGCTTGAGCCACCGCGTCCGGCCAATGTTCATCTTTTTAGAAATTAAAATTGAGAATGTAAAACAACTTTAATTCGTTTAGAAAGAATTAAAAATCTAGCATATCTTAACATAAGTATCATTTAAAAATTTTTTTTAAAAACCTGTTATCTTCTGGCGTCAGACAGAGTGACTTTACTTTTTGCGGATCTCAAGAGCTGGATTCTGTCAGGTTCTGTGTTTATCCTGCTGTAATTTTACAGGCCAGGTGGCGTCCACAAGGCTTTGGCACGTGGCACCTTTGTGTTATTGTAAAGACAGTGCTACCTCATGGTCCCAGGCCACACTTTGGGCTCTAGGGCTCCCCACTGTGGCCTCTCTTTGCCTCTGCCAGGAAGGCCTTCATCCCAGGAGAGCCATCGTGGAAATGGCTGGAAGACAATACATCCTTTCAGCCACTTTCTGTTGGTCAGGGAGTCCCAGAGCCACCTGGATCTGGGGGTGGGAGTGGGTAGGAGTGGACAACCCGCCTCTAGACGGAGGAGGGCTCCAGGAGGCCCTGGTCGGCCACCCCAGAGACCCAGGCTTTTTCTCTCTCCCCCTAACTTCTGGGCAGGGCTCGGCCCTCGTCCTGTGCTACCTTCCTCTTCCTGCCGTTTAGTTTTCCTCCCAGGGCATACGGCCCGGCGCCACTGTGGGCCATGGGGTTGTGCAGGTGGGGCGGGTGCTGTCTCCAGGTGCCACCGAGGGCCGCTGAGGCAGAGCCAACACTGGATGGCCTGCGCTTCCATTGCTGAGCTTTCGTGGCGCCCACTCAGGTGAGTGTCGGCCTGTGCAGGCCATGGCCCGGCATGTTCTATGGCTTCACCCAAGCTTTCAGCTTGGTGCAGTCCAGTATCACTGTGACAGGGCTTCAGTGTGGCCCGGGAGATGCCTCTAGGGAGAGGCTGCTCAGGCAGCCCCTCGTTTAGGAGGAGCTCCTGATCCCTAGTTGCCGGTCTGTGGGGTTGTCTGTACTCAGTGCTGGCCTGGACTGTGCTGGGAGGTATGGGGAGCACACCCCAGAACCCACCGAGCCGCACTGCCTGGGACTTACCTAGCAGCAGCCTGGTCCTAGCAAAACAGAAAGGCAGAAATCGTGTAAAACAGGCTGTGAGCAGATAAGCTGCTCCTGTGCGGTTGTGTCCACAGTGTTTTAAGAAGCCGCTGTTTGTGGGCTTTTGTCCTTTCTCGTGTTTGGTGAGGCTTCTCTGCGGAGGCACTGCACGCCCTTTCACCGGACGTCTCTCTGCACTGACTGGTCTCATCAGCCCTGGGCGGGTTCCTTGGCTGCTCAGCAAGACAGACCCTATAGGGCTTCCCAAGTGCCATTCTCTGACTCAGCGAACGGGAACTCAGCATGGGCCCAGTGGT
This sequence comes from Papio anubis, assembly GCF_008728515.1. Classification (NCBI taxonomy): domain Eukaryota; kingdom Metazoa; phylum Chordata; class Mammalia; order Primates; family Cercopithecidae; genus Papio; species Papio anubis. The sequence goes on from NC_044987.1 coordinate 122,243,263, forward strand.
TCCCAACAGAGAGGGAAGGGTGCATGGGAGGTGAGGTTTACTGAGTCCGGTTTCTGGCCCCACAGGGTGGGGCAGAGAGGACTGCGGGCAGGGACAGCAGGACCCTTCCCTGTCACTGCAGCTGCCTCTGGGTTGGTGCTTTTTTAACAGCAGGCAGCGCCGGCTGATGGAGTCCAGGAGTGGTGCTGAGAGTGGGACTGACCCGTGCCTGCCTCTGGCTCCGCAGGGCCTGGCCTCAGGTTGTGCTCAGCAGCCACTCATCTGCCCAGGACCCATTGAACCCTGCTGGTGTCCTGTGTGCCTTGTGCTGGGGGGACCTTTGGAAGAAGGACACGTCCCTGCTCCCCTGGGACTTGGTGTTATGTGTCCATTGTAGAGACACAAAATACAGAAAAAAAAAAAATCAAAAGCAAATCCTCCTACCTCCCAGAGACAGTCTGCACTCGACATTAAAACCGGCCTCACTCCGTGGTGGGACCCTTGCTCCCCAGGGCCAGTTGTCCGCTGCTCCCCTGCCGGTGGGAATGGGGATGTTCCCAGGCTGTGTGATGCTTCCTGAGCCCCTGCAAAGAGATCGTGGGGTCAGTGCTGGTGTTTCCACAGGTCGGTGCCCACCACTCGTGTTGGTCTTTTCTGAAGAAGATCTTTGCCACGTTGACAGGCGGAGAGTGGTGCCAGGGTTTAGCCTGTGTTTCCTGTGGGAGGGCTGGTGTGGCTGACGCTTCTGTGCACAGTGGGCCATGCCATCATCTGCTTGGTCTTTGCCTACTTTGTCTTGAACTGGTCCAGTTTTCTTATGACTGACTGGCATGGGTTCTCTTTAAGGGTATTAATCTTGAGTGTTAAGATTTTAGAGCTTGTTCTTGAAGAGACGGGTAAAAGCCCAGGCGGAAATGATGGAAGTGCTGGAGCCTGCGGCAGTGTCTCCGCAACTGCCCTGGGCTGCAGAAGGGCAGAGGACAGGTACGCTGGGCGTCAGACCAGAGGGCCAGGGAGAGCTGGGGCCCAGGGAGCAGCCTGGGAGGGCAAGTGCCAGGAAACCTTGGGCACCTGTTGGCCCTGGGCCTGCTCCTGCCCTTGGCTGGTGCCTAAGGGGTGCTCTTCTTTTCACCAGCCCTTTTTTTTTTTTTTTTTTTGAGACGGAGTCTCACTGTGTCACCCAGGCTGGAGTGCAGTGGCCGGATCTCAGCTCACTGCAAGCTCCGCCTCCCGGATTTACACCATTCTCCTGCTTCGGCCTCCTGAGTAGCTGGGACTACAGGCGCTCGCCACCTTGCCTGGCTAGTTTTTTTGTATTTTGTAGCAGAGACGGGGTTTCACCCTGTTAGCCAGAATGGTCTCAATCACCTGACCTTGTGATCCGCCTGCCTTGCCCTCCCAAAGTGCTGGGATTAAAGGCATGAACCACTGTGCCCGACCTAATACACAATGTAATTTATAAGATAGACCGATACCAACAACTAACAAATAATAGAACAGTTATAACAACATTCTGTAACAAAAGTTATGTGAATGTGGTCTCTCTTCATCTCTCAAAATATGATATTGTACTCATCTATTTTCAGACCGCAGCTGACCATGGGTAACTGAAACCATGGAAAGCTAAATTTCAGATAAGGGAGAACGGTACAGACATTTTTTTCTTTTTTTCTTTTTTTTTTTTGAGACCGAGTCTGGCTCTGTCACCCAGGCTGGAGTGCAGTGGCCGGATCTCAGCTCACTGCAAGCTCC